>NW_012114699.1:2445135-2493474 GCF_000951035.1 Colobus angolensis palliatus | reverse complement strand
AAGGAAGGAAGGAAGGAAGGAAAGAAAGAAAATAAAGAAAGAAAAAAATCCCAGAAACTACAACCAATATCCCTCAGATATTAGCAAACAAAATTCAAAATCAAATTGAAAAGATCATTCCCTCTGACAAATTGGGATTCACCACAGGGATGTAGGGATGGCAAATTATTAAATGCGATACAACACATTAACAGAAAGACAAAAAGCATATGATTATTTCAATGTGTGCAGAAAAGCAATTGAAAAATTCAACATTAATCGATAGTAAAATCTCTCACAAATTAGATACAAAATTTGTATATGTCAGCAGAATAAAGACCATAACTGATAAACCCACAGTGAATGGAGAAAAGCTGAAAACTCTTCCTCCAAGATAATGAACAAAACTAGGATGTGAACTTCCACCATTTTCATCCAACATACTATTGACAGTCCTAGCCAGAGAAATTAGGCAATAAGGCAAGAGAGAGAAAGAAAAGACATCTGAATTGAAAAGAAGCAAGTCAAAGTGTGTGTGTGTGTGTGTGTGTGTGTATATATATATTTTTTTTTTTTTTGCAGAGGACATGTTCATATATAGAAACCCTAAAGACACCACCAAAAACCTGTTAGAACTAATAAATCAAGTAAAGTTGCAGGATGTGTGTGTATATATATATATATATATCAGAAGCATTTTGACATACAAAAATCAGAAACATTTCTATACAATAATAGTGAACTATATGAAAAAGAAGTCAAGCAAAAAATTTCAATTATAACAAGCAAAAATAAAAGATACCTAGGAATAAACTTAACCAAGTAGGTGAAAGATAGCTTCATTGAAAATTATAAAACTTAGATAAAAGTTATTGAAGAGGATATAAATAAATGAAATAATAGTCTGGGTTCATTGAATGGAAGAATTAATATTTTGTAAATGGCCACACTAACATAATCTATGGGCTTAATGCAATCTCTATTAAATGCCAATGACATTCTTCACAGAAATTGAAAAAAAAATCTTAAAATTTATATGGAACCAACAAAGACCTTGAATAGGCAAAACAATCCTGAGCAAAATGAACAAACTTTGAGACGTCACACTATCTGACTTCAAAATCTACTATTAAGCAATGTATCCCAAACAGCATGTTTCTAGCATAAAAATAGATGCATAGACATAAAAATAGACACATAGACAAATAGAAGAATCAATAATCTTAGTTTCCACATCATGAAACTAGGAAAAAAGAAAAAAATCTACCCAAAGAAATCAAAAGGGAGAATAATACAGAATTGAAAACAGAAAAACAATATAAAAAATAAAAATAAAGATTTGATTTTTTAAAAGAGTAATAAAATTGTCCAATCTCTAGCAAGAATGAAAAATAATATATATATATAATGAATAAAAGAGAAGATTTCAATATAGACCCTGAAGACCTCAAAATAAGGGAACACTATAAACATAACTAAACACATAAATGTGAATAATTAGGTAAAAGTTATCCATTCCTTGAGAAACAAAACTACCACAACTTACTCAATTTGAAATAATATAATTTTAATATTTCAATTAGTTTATTAATTAACTTTAATTGGTATTTTAAATCTCCTCACGAAAATTAAGTAAAGATAATTTTACTGGAGCAAGCTATTAAACGTGTACAGAAAAGTTAACTATTTTCAATATATTTTAGGAAGCATTTATTATCTTGATACAAAAATAAAACAGCAAATACAAGAAAACTATAGATTAATATCCTTCATGAATATAGATGTAAAAATCCTTAGCATATATTAGCAAACAGAATTCAGCAATATAGAAAAGTGAATTATTCACCATGGCCAAAAGAAGTTTGATCTAGGTATGCAAGGCTAGTGCAGTATGAAAAAATCAATTAATGTAATCCATCATATTAAAAGCCTAAAGAGAAAGATCAAACATATCAATCAATGCAGAAAAAAGCATCTGACAAAGTCATTGCCCATTTATGATACTCTCAGGAAAATAGGAAAAGAAAATATCATATTTGACTTACTTTAAAATTATCTACACAAAACTACCTCTAACATTATTGTTAATGGTCTAATACTAAACATTTTCTACTAAGATTATGGATAATGCAAGGTTGTCCACTTTAACAATTCTCATTCAACATAGTAATAAAAGTCCTAGACAGTGCAGTGAGGCAAGTAAAGAAAATAAAGGACATACAAATCATAAAAGAAGAAATAAAGCTATCCTTATTTGGGATGACATTATTCTCTATATATAATACTCCAAGTAATCTACAAAAAATCCTCATAGAATGTATAAGAAATTTCAAAAGGATTGTAGGATATAAGTAAAAGCAAAAATCAATTGTATTTCTATGTGCTAGCAATGAGCATGTAGACAGTAAAATCGAAAAGAAAATATCACTTACAGTTATCTAAGATCATAGATATAAGTCTTATGAAGCAAGTACAGAATTTGTATATGGAAATGTACACAATGGAGAAGACAGAAATAAAAACTGTCTAAATAAATGGAGATACATGTGTCTCAGTCTGGTTGTGCTGCTATAACAAAGTATCATGGACTAGGTAATTTATACATAACAGAAATTTGTCACAGTTCTGGAGGCAGTGGAGTCCAAAATGAAGGCATCAGCGGTTGAGGGTCCAGTGTTTCTGCTTCCAAGATGGTGTCATGTTGTCCTCATATGGTGGAAGGAACAGAAGGGCCAAAAAGGGTGAAAGCCCTCTATAAAGCCCTTATATAAGAAGAGCACCTCATCTCATTCATGAATATGAAGCCCGCATGACTCAATTGCCTCCCAAAGGCCACATCTCTCAACAACATTACATTGGGGATCAAATTTCAACATGAATTTTGGAAGAGGAAAAACACTCAAACCATAACACATATGCCCAATGATTGTTAGACCCAATATACTAAAGATGTCCATTATACCTCGAATTTTATGTAGGTTAAATATAATTACTATAAAAATCCCAAAATGTTTTATCATAAGTATAGACAAGATTATTCTAAATTGAATATGCAAAGGAAAAAGATCTAGAAGAGATAAAACTATTTGAAAAAGAATAGAGTGAGATGAACCAGTGTTCTTGACTTCAAGGCTTATTATATATGGTGATAAAGTCTGTGTTATTGGTTGTGAATTTGGCACATATCTGTAAAACACAATAGCGAACCCTGAAACAAATCTGGATTAACATACTCATTTGATTTTTCACAGAAGTGCAAAATCAATTCAATGGAGGGAGAGTATTCTTTTCAGCATATGGTGCCGGAGAAACTGGACATTCATAGGCCAAAAAAGGAAATGAAATTCTAGCTGTCTCATACCTTACGCAAAAATGAACTCAAAAATGGATCATAGACTTAAATGTAAAATGTAAAACTATAAAACATTTAGCAAAATGCATATAAAATTTCTTTTGAGTCTAGGGCTAGGCAAAGGGTTTTTAAATTTTGTTCCAAAAACACACTCCATGAAAAATTGGTAAATTGGTCTTTATGAAAATTAAAATGTTTGCTTTGTGAAAGACCCTGTTAAGAGATGGAAAAGACAAGCTACAAGACTGGGGAAAATATTAGTAAAGCACATATATGACAGTGGACTAGTATCTAGAATAAAGAACCCTCAAAACTCAAAAATGAAAATGTAAACAATTCAAATAGGATATAGGCAAAAGTCATGAAGACGCATTTTACTGCAGTTATACAGATGGTAAATAATCACATGAAGAGCTGTCCAACACCATTAACCATCAAGGAAATGCAATTTAAAAACACATGAGATATCATGAAACACACCTAACATAATGACTATAATAAAATATCGTGACAACATCAAAGACTGGCAAGGATGCAGAGAAACTGAATCATTCATCCCAACTGTTATTGGGAATAAAAATGTTACAGTCACTTTGGAAAAAGTTTGGCAGTTTCTTACAAAATTAAACCTGCCTTCTTTTGAGGAATATATATTCAAGTCATTTACCTGTTTTTAAAACAAATTATTTACTTTTGTTATTGAATATTTTAGCTTTTATATATACTGAATATTAATCCCTTGTCAAATGCAAATACGCAAATACAGTTAATCCTTGACTAGCATAGGTTTGAACTGCACAGGTTTACTCATATGCAGATTTTTAAAAATAAATATATTGAACACTCTTTTGGAGGCTTGAAACAATGTGAAAAAAAAAATCTCAGTCAAATTGCAGAACCTAGAATAGTTATGTCACGAACGCATAAAATATATGTAGATATTAATCTAGTTTATCATGCGCTACCATAAAATATAGACAAATCTATTATAAAAGTTAAAATTTATCAAAACTTAGACACACAAACACTAACATACCATAAACAATATAATTTGCAGTTGAGAGAAATGTAAACAAGCATAAACATGCAGTGTTAAGTTATAACTACATAAAACTAACTGTAGTACTTACTGTACTATTGTATTAATCTTCTAGTTACCTCCTGTTGCTACCATGGTGACCTCAAGTTTTGAGATAATCCCCTTTAAATGCAGTGTGATGCTAATCATCTACATATGCGTAGTTCATCTCTCCAGTAAACTGTGTATAGCAGTAAAAAGTGATCTCTTATAGTTCTCACATCTTTTTTTAATCATGTTTAGTGCAACACCATAAACCTTGAATATCATCATGAGAGACCCATATGAAGTGCAATTAGTGATGCTGCAAGTGTTCTCAAGGATCAGAGGAAAGTCAAGTCATTATAAGACAAAGTTGATTTACTTGATGTACACAGCAGATTGAGATCTGCAGCTATAGTTGCCCACCATTTCACACAGATGATTCATCTTGTAAAAACAGAAAATGTAAACTTCCAGTATCTATAAATACAATACAGTATTGTAAATATATTTTGTCTTTCTTATAATTGTTTAAATGAAATTTTATTTTCTCTAGCTAACCTTGTTGTAAGGGCGCAGTATATAATACATATATCATATGAACTATGTGTTAATTGACTGTTTATGTTATCAGTAAGGTTTCTGGTCAACAGTAGGCTATCAATCTTCAAGTTTCAGGGGAGTCAAAAGTCAATTGAAGATTTTCAACTGCACAGAAGTTGGGAGTCTGGAACCCTTAATTGCTGCGTTGTTCAAGGATCAACTATATTTTCTCCCATTCTATAGGTTGTTTTTACACAGCATTGATAGTTTCCTTTGCCAGTCGGATGCTATTTAGCTTGATGTCATTTCATTTGTTCAATCTTGCTTTTGTTACCTGTGCTTTTGAGGTCTTCCTCAATAAATCTTTATTCACAAATAAATGTCCTGTAACATTTCTCCAATTTTTCTAATAGTTTCATAGTTTGCAGTCTTAGATTTAAGTATTCAATCCAATTTGAGTTGACTTTTTTTTTGTATGGTAATACATAGGAATCTGGTTTGCTTCATCTGCATATAGTTATTCAGTTTTTCTGGCATCTTTAACCGATGAGACTGTTGTTTTGCCAATCTAAGTTATTGGTGTGTTTGTAAAAAAAAAAAAAAATTAGGTGGCTGGGTTCCCTGTTCTATTCCATGGACCAGAAAGACAAATACTGCATGATATCACCGATATGTGATATCTACAATGTTTGATCTCATAAAAGTAGAGAGTAGAATAGTGGTTACCAGTGGCTGCAGAGGGAAAAGGCGATAGGGGAGGAGAGATTGGTCAGTGGGTACAATGTTACAGTTAGATATACGAAATAAGTTTTCAGGTTCCATTTCACAATATGGTGAGTATAATTAACAATACCATATTGTAGATTTCAAAATAGCTAGAAGATTTTGAATGTTGTCACAACAAAGAAATCATAAATATTTGAGGTGATTGATATGCTAAATACCCTGATTTGATCATTATACAATGTATAAAATATATAAAAATATTAAATACAATGTATAAAATACATTAAATACAATGTATAAAAATATTAAAACATCACACTGTATACACACAGGGTGTGGCTACAAAAATGGCAATATGAGGGATTCTTATCATGATGGAACTATTCTGTATGTTGACTGTAACCATGTCCATATCATAGTTGTAATATGGTAGATTTGCAAGATGTTACCATTGGGACAAACTTGGTAAAGGTTACATGGAATCTCTCTGAATTGTCTCCTAAATCTGTATGTGAATCTATACTTATCTTAAAATTAAATGCTTAATTACATATATTTTTAAATAGTGCTTAACTCAAGGGTTACATGCTGTACAAGCATTATTATTTTTCAATTGACAAATGATTGCATATATTTATGTGGCATATGTGATGTTTTAATATATGTACACATTGCAGAAACATTAAGTTCGGCTAATTGACATATAAATCACCTCTTCTGCTTGTTACTATTTTTGTGATAAGAATGTTAAAAATACACCGTTTTTGATTATGATTTTTTGATATAGCATGTGCCTCCTCAATGAAAAAGAAACTGAATAGTAAGGAGGTATATTTCAAATAGATTGTGTAGAAGAGAATACCAGAATTTATCAGAGAAGTGACAGGAAATTCCAGAAGTGAAGGGAAGGTTTGAGGCAGCTTGCAGGGTCAGGGAATGGCCGAGAGCCAGGAGAGGCTCCTGGATGCAGGAAAACAGTAAGAGAGGACTCTCCAGGGATCCACACTCCAAAACGGGCTTTTGCAGTCTTGGCTATAAGAGAAACTCCTGATCCACTAGGGCCCCATGACTGACATATGGAGCTGCCTAAATATTGCACAGAGACATATCTCTAGTAAAAGAACCCACACAGAATCCCACAGGCACCAAAACTTAGAGCCATTTTGAGCTCCTAGCCATAGACATGGCTGCTGCCACTGCACTGCTCCAAGGAGGGAGCGGGAAGACTGGGTGCTCCCACAGACCCCTGAGATGATTCCTACCACTTTGCTGCTGTTGAGACTGAGACATGAGTGGACTGCATTTTCGAGATTTCTGCCCAAGTTGCTTGTCTGGGAGGGGCCTTAACTCCTTTGGTCCCAGGCCCAAGGCATCGTTTTGAGAGTTTAATGTTGTGTTGTGCCTTACCGTCAGGCTTCTTTGGGTGGACACACCTGTAGCCACCACATGGCCAAGGAGGGACAAGGAAATCTGGCTCTCCTACACATATTTAGGACAACACTCACTGCCTTCAATGGGGTTCTGTGAGACAAAGACACAAGCAAACCATACTCTACATGGCTTCTTGCTCATTCTGCCTGCCTAGCGGGGGCCCCACACTCCTTGTTGCAGGCCCAAAGCACCATTTTGACAGTTTAATACTGGGCTGAGCCCACCATCAGTCCAAGTTCAAGCCCATATGACTATAGCTGCTGCCTAGCTGTTGCAAAACAGGAAAACCAGTTGTTGTTTTTTGTTTTTGTTTTTGCTTTTTTTTTTTTTAAACACATATCTAAGACAATACCCACTACCCTGCAACAGACTGCTGTGAGACTGAGATAGAAGCATACTGCACTCCCCAAAGCTTCTTGCCCTTGCTGATCACCTGAAAAGGCTGTGTTCTCTATGGTCACAGGCCCACAGATGACACCAATTGGAGAGTTTATTGCTGAGCTGTGTCCCTCCCTTGGGCTGACTTTGAGGTGATATGGCTGCAAGCACCACCCAACTGGGGAGAGACAGGAGATGGTAAGCTCTCCTAAGGACACTGAGGACAGTACCCACTGCCTTACTACAGGCATGTGTGGGACTGGGGACAAGTCTGACCAATATATCACAACTATCAGCAACACCAGTACAGATTGCTTGCATTCCAGTGGATTGCTCCACCACTGTTACTGCCATTAGCCACACCACACTACCTACTCAGGGACCTGAGATATTACCTACGCTTCAGTCCACCACTCCCAAAATTAAACGACTAAGCAAGCAATCTGGGGACCCAATAATCAGCCCTCCAGAACCCACTAACATCAGAGCCAGCATAAGTTGTTTTTGGTATTAAAAACAGGCACAGTTAGTTTCCACCAGGGCACAAGAACCAGCTCAGTTGGCATTCAAGTTGCCATCAAATCTTCACCACAGTATCAAATAAATGTGCTGTTAGCTGCTGAAAAAAAGTCACAGACACCACTGACCCCATGTACTGCTGAAGATCACACTACTGCAGGAACCCAAGATCAAAGCCAAAGTGTCCTACTCAACCAATAATTATATACATTTTCAGAAAAAATTCTCTCCAAGAAAAGCAATTTTAAAGAATTAGAATAAACAATAGCTACTACTGATGTGCAAATGTTAATGAAAGGACACAGGAAACATGTAAAAGTAGGGCATTATGACACCACTAAAGTATCATAACAAGTGTCCAGCAATAGATCCCAATCAAGAATTCCTCAAAATGCGAGATATAAATACAAAATATTGATTTTTAAGAAGTTCAATAAGATGTAAGAGAAACATGAAAACCAATACAAACACAAAATCAGAAAATTAAATCAAAATATAAATGAGAAATTTGCCAAGGAGATATCTTGAAATACAGAATTTCTGAAAATAAAGAAAAATCATTGTGTTGAAGGACATGCAAAATACGTTAGAAAGCTTTCGTTATAGAATAGAGCAAGCAGAAGAATCTCAGAACTTGAAGATGAGTCAGTCAGAATTATTTTTAAAGCCAATAAAAATAAAAATACAAAGCCTTCAAGAAATTTGTGACTCAATAAAGTGAACAAACTTGCAAAATATTGGTATTTCTGTGGGAGCAGAGTGATAAAAGTTTAGCAAATCTGAGGAAATAATCAACAAAAGTTTTCTAAGCCTAGCAAGGGAGTTAGACATCCAGATACAGAAGGCCCAATGATCTGCAATAAAATACATTGTAAAAAGATCTTAAACTTGGCATGTTATATTCAGAATGTCTAAAGTCAAAGTGAAATAAATAATTTTAAGATTAGCAAGAGAAAAGTGTCTGATAACATATAAGGGAAGCTCCATCAGACTAACCGCAGACTTTTCAGCAGAAACTTTAAAGGTCAAAAGAGAAAAGCATTACATTTTGAAGTGCTAAAAGGAAAAAAAAAAACTGTC
Source organism: Colobus angolensis palliatus (assembly GCF_000951035.1). Taxonomy (NCBI): domain Eukaryota; kingdom Metazoa; phylum Chordata; class Mammalia; order Primates; family Cercopithecidae; genus Colobus; species Colobus angolensis. The sequence goes on along the minus strand of NW_012114699.1, from coordinate 2,484,406 downwards.
AACCACAAATTTTAAGTTCTGTCAGAATAAGCTTCACAAATGGAGGAAAAATAGTCTTTCCCAGGCAACCAAATGCTGAGGGAAACTGTCACCATTAAGCCAACATTAAGGAAATGATCAAAAGGGTCTTCAACATTAAAATGAAAGGTTGATATTCACCATCACAAAACACATAGCAACATAAAACTCATAAGTTTTGTAAAACAGTAACCAAAAAGGAAGAGAAAGAAATCAAATGGTGGCATTATGGGATATGATCAAACCACAATGACAAAAAGAGAAAAATAAACAAATAATTTACAAGACAATTGAACACAACCAGTAATATTACAGGAAGAAAGCCTCACATATTAATATTAACCTTGAATGTAAGTAGATAAAATACCACACTTGAAAGATATAAATTTGCAGAATGGATTTAAAACACATGATCCAACTATATGCTGTTTAGATAAAACTCACCTTTCCTCTAAAGGCATATACATAGAATGAAGTAAAGGATATAAAAATATATTCCATGCAAATGAAAACCAAAAGCAGGCAGGAGTGTTACACTTATATCAGGTAAAACGCACTATAACTAAAAAATACTACAAAGAGACAAAGAAGGTCATTATACAATGATAATGCAATCAATCAAATTAGAGGCAATAACAATTTTAAATACATATGCACCTAATATTGAAACACCCAAATTTCACAAAACAAGTATTACTAGGCCTAAAGAAAATGATAGACAGTAATTATAAGACTAATACGGGCCTTCAATGCCTCTCTCACAGCACTAGACAGATCACTGAGACATAAAATTAACAAATAAACATTGGACTTAAATAGGACTTTAGACCAAATGGACTTAACAGACTTAACAGGCATTTATAGAATATTCTATCCAGAAAGTATAGAATAAACATTCCTTTAATCAGCACACAGAACATTCTCCAAGACAGATCAAATGGTAGCTTATGAAATAATTTTTAACAAAAATTATATCAAGTATATTCTTAGGCTACAGTAAAGTAAGTAAAGAGGACTTTGTTTTGCACTTAATTTACTAGCTTGGTCACAGGGGATTCTTACCCTGAAACTTGACTCTTGGATAGCATTTCTGGATCTTCCCTGGTCAGAAGAAAGCCTGATACCCTTAAGGGTGAATCCAAGGCCAGGCAACATTCACCAGAAGCTTACTTAAAAGCCCCTTGACCTTAAGGGAACATTGCCAGTAGTCTAGCACTACCCATGGCTATGGGTGAGTCTCTTCTGCTCTTGGAAAGTAAATGAAAGGATGGAAAGAACTGTATCTTGTGGTATGAGTGCCAACTCAACCACAATACTATAGAAAACCAGGTAGATATTATGTCTAAGGCTTTTGACTCTAGACATTGACTTTCAGACAGCATGTTTTGATCCACCTGGGGCCTGAGAGAACTCACTGCCCTGAAGGGAAGCCAAGGGTGTTTCTGGCTTTGCCCTCTATTGATTGTAGAGCCTGAGGGCTGAGGGCCTTGAGCAAACATAGTCAGTAGACAGGAAATGGTTACAGCTGGCCTTGGGTGAGACCCAGTGCTGTGATAACTTCAGGTCTTACCCAAAGCAGTCATAGTGTTGATGGCAACAGGGGTGCTTGTGTCACACCATCCCTAGCTTCAAGTGACTCAGGAGAGAGAGAAGGAGAGAGAGAGAGAGAGAGAGAGAGAGAGAGAAAAGAGAGAAGAGAGAATCTGGGAGAAAGTAAGGGAAAAGAGCAAGAGGCTCTACCTATAAATCCACAGAATTCTCCTTGATTTTGTTCAAGACCATCAAGGTGGTACCTCTATGGATCTGCAAAAACCACAACATTGCTAAGCTTGCGGTGCCCCCTAAAACAGATACAGTTAAACTACAGCACCCAAGTCCTTTCAAATATTTGGAAAGCCTTCCCAAGAAGGATGGGTACAAACGAGTGCAGACAGTGAAGACTACAATAAATATCTAACTCTTGAATACCAAGACAGTGAAGAACATCTACTAGCATCAAGACCATCCAGGAAAACATGATTTCACAAAATAAACTAAATAATGCACCAGGGACCAATCCTTGAGAAACAGAAATATGTGAACTTTTAGACAGATAATTCAAAATAGCTGGAGGAAACACAAAGAAATTCAAGATAACACAGAGAAGAAATTCAGAATTCTATCAGATAAATTTAACACAGTCAATGAAATAATTAAAAAGACTCAAGTAGAATTTCTGATGCTGAAAAACACAATTGGCATATTGAAAAATACATTAAAGTCTATTAATAGCTGAATTGATCAAGCGGAAGAAAGAATTAGCAAGCTTGAAGGTATGCTATTTCAAAATACAGTCAGAGGAGACAGAATAAAAAAAAAAGAAGCACACCTATAAGATCTAGACAATAGCCTCAAGAGGAAAAATCTAAATCTGCATACAAATAGAAACATCAAAAAGTTAGAAAGGTAAGGGACAAAGTTGAAAAGTAGAATTGTAATTAGTTTCTTTTTCTTTTTTGTTTGTTCATTTTTGCAAACAGTGCTAGGCTTTTATCAGCTTAAAATATTGGGTTTTACAATAATATTTCCAAGCCTCATGGTAACTTCAAATCCAAAAACATACAACAGATATACAAAAAAACAAAAAGCAAGAAACTAAATCTCATCGCCGGAGAAAATCAATTTCACTAAAAGAAAACAGGAAGGAAAAAAAGAAAGAAAAGAAGACCACAAAACAACCAGTAAATAAATAACAAAATGACAGGAGTAAATGCTTATCAAAAATAGCATGAATGTAAAAAGACTAAATTCACCAATCAAAAGACATAGAAGAGCTGAATGAATTAAGAAACAAGATCCATTGATCTTTTGCCTTTATGAAACACACTACACTTATAAGAACACATACAAACTAAATATAAATGGATGAAAAAAGATATTTCATGCCAATGGAAATGAAAAAGATAACACAAATAGCTACATTGTATTAGACAAAATGGATTTCAAGACAAAAAAACTATGAAAAGAGACAAAGAAAGTCACTATAAAATAATAAAGGAGTCAATTCACCAAGAGGTTATAATTTTAATATGTATGCACCCAACACAGGAACACCCAGATTATAAAGGAAATATTTGGCACTAATGAGAAAGATTGACCCCAGTATCTGGAGGTTTAATGTTCCACTTTCAACACTGGACAGATCTTCCAGACAAAATATTTCAACAAATAAATGTTGGACTTAATTTTCACTGTAGACCAAATGGATCTAAAAGATATTTAAAAAACATTTCATCCAATGGCTGCAGAATATACATTCTTTTCTTCAGCACATAGATTATTCTTAAGAAAAAACTGTATTTTAGGTCACACAACACAGTTTAAAACCTTTGAAGAATTTGAAATAATATCAAGCATCATCTTTGATCACAATAAAATAAAACTATATAGTAATAATGAGAAATTTTAGAAATTATATAAATACACAAAATTTTAAAAGACATATATTATTCTGAATAACCAATGGATCAATGAATAAATTATGAAAGAAATTTTTTAAAATCTTGAAGCAAAAGATAATGGAAACAAAACATATTAAAATCTATGTGATACAGAAAAGCCACAGTTAGAGGGAAGTTTATACCTGTAAGTGCCTACATCCAAAAAGATGAAAACCTTTAAATATAAACAATGTAAAAATGCATCTTAAAATAATAGAAAAGTAAAATAAAACATCCAAAATGAATGAAACACAATAACAAAAATTAGAAAAGAAATAAGTGAAATTGAAATGAAAAAATAATACAAAAGAATAAAACAAAAAGTTGGTTTTTGAAAAATGACACAAATGACATTTAACCAGATGAACTAAGAGAAAAGAGAGGAGATACAATAAAGAAAATAGAAATGAAAAAGGAGACATTACAACTGATGCTGCCAAAATTCAAGGATCATTTGCGGTTAATGCTTTCAACTATATGCAAACAAATTGGAAAATCTAGAAGAAATAAAATGAATTCCTAGACATATACAACCTACCAACACTGAACCAGGAAGAAATCCAAACCCTGAACAAAGCAATAACAGGTAATGAGAGTGAAGTAATAATAAGAAATATCTCAGTAAAGCAAAGCCTGGAACTCTGCGACTGCACTGCTGCATTTTAACAAACATTTTAAGAATAACTAATACCAATCCTCCTCAAAGTACTCAAAAAAATAGAGAGGTATGGAATACTTCCAAACTCATTGTATGAAGACAGTGTTACCCTGATATGCAAACCAGTCAAGGATATATCAAAAGAAGAAATCTGTAGATCATTATCTCATACCTCAACATAGTGTAAGCCATAAATGTCATACCCACAGCTGGTATCATGCCGAATAGGGAAAAACTGAAACATGACAAGGATATCCATTTTCACCACTGTTATTAAACAAATTGCTAGAAGTCCTACCTATGGCAATCAGATAAGAAAAAATAAATAAATAAAGGGCATCCAAACTGGACAGAAAGAAGTCAAACTATCCTTGTTTGCAGATAATATGATCTTAAATTGGATAAACCTCAAAACTCCACAAGAAAACTATTAGAACTGATAAACAAATTCATTAAAGTTGCAGGATATAAGTCAACATACAAAAATCAGTAGCATTTCTATATGCCAACAGTGAACAACCTGAAAAAAATAAAGAAGTAATCTCATTTACAATAGCTAGAAATAAAATTAAATACCTAGTAATTAACTTAATCAAAGAAGGGAACGTAGTCTGTAATGAAAACCACAAAACACTGATGAAAGAACCATCCCAAATGCCCATCAATGAGTGTAAAAAGAAAATGTTTATATATATACATATATATATATATATATAATATATATGCATACTACTCAGCCATAAAATAGGAACAAAATAACAGCATTCACAGCAACCTGGATGTAGTTGGAGATTATTATTTTAAGTGAAGTAATTCATATAATGTGCTCTCACTTATAAGTGGGAGCTAAGCTATGAGGACACAAAGGCATAAGAATGATAAAATGGACTTAGGGGACTCAGGGAGAAGGGTGGAAGGAGGGTGAGAAGTAAAGACTACACATTGGGTACAGTGTATACTGCTTGGGTGATGGGTGCACCAAAATCTGAAAATCACCATTAAGGAACTTATCTATGTAAGCACACACCAAGTGTTCCCAAAAAACTATTGAAATAATTACTGTTTTTAAATTAACTGTTTTTATAAAAAGAAACTGAAGAGAACACACAAAAAATGTTTTTTAAATCATATTCATGGATTGGGAGAATCAATATTATTTAAAATGTCCCTACTACCCAACAAAATCTACAGATTCAATGCAATCCCTATAAAAATATAATATAAATGGCATTCTTCACAAAAAATAGAAAAAAAAATCTAACATTTTTATAGAACTACAAAAGACCCAGAACAGCCAAAGCTATCATAAGCAAAAACAACAAAGCTGTGGGAATCACATTACCTGACTTCAAACTATACTACATAACTGCAATAGTTTGTTCTCATGCTGTTACGAAGAAATACCTGAGACTGGGTAATTTATTTTAAAGAAAAAAGTTTTAATTGTCTCACAGCGCCACATGGCTGGGGAGGGCTCAGGAAACTTACAATCATGGCAGCAGGTACCACCTCACAGGGTGACATGAGAGAGTAATGAGAGTCAAGTGAAGGGGAAAGCCCCTTATAAAACCATCAGATCTCCTGAGTACTCACATGCCATCATGAGAACAGCAAGAGGGAAATCATCCCCATTATTCAATTGTCTCCACCTGGTCCTGCCCTTGACACGTGGGGATTATTACAATTCAGGGTGAGATTTGGGTGAGGACAAAGAGCCAAACAGCATCATTCTGCTCCTGTCCCCTCCCAAATCTTATGTCCTCACATTTCAAAACACAATCATGCCTTCTCAACAGTCCCCCAAAGTCTTAGCTCATTCTAGCATTAAACCAAAAGTCCACGTCCAAAGTCTCATCTGAGACAAGGCGTTTTCCTTACACTTATGAACCTGTACAATTGAAATCAAGTTAGTTACTTCCTAGGTATAATAAGGGTAGAGACATTGCATAAATACACCTGTTCCAAATGGAATAAATTGGCCAAAACTGAGGGGCTACAGTCCCCCATGCAAGTATGAAATTCAACAGGACAGTTATTAAACCTTAAAATTTCAAATGATACTCTTTCACTCCATGTCTCACATCCAGTTTATGCTGATTGAAGAGATGGGCTCCCACAGCCTTGGGCAACCCTGCCCTGTGGCTTTGCAGGGTACAACCCCCTCCAGGCTGCTTTCATAGGCTGGCATTGAGTGTCTGTGCCTTTTCCAGGCAAATGGTGCAAAACATCAGTGGATCTATCATTCTGGGGTCTGAAGGACAGTGGCCCTCTTCTCATAACTCCACTAGGCAGTTTCCCAGTGAGGACTCTGCATGGAGGCTGCGACCCCACATTTCCCTTTCGCAGTGCCCTAGCGGAGGTTCTCTATGAGGGCTTTGCCCATGTAGCAGACATCATTTTTTGACATCCAGGCATTTCCATACATCCTCTGGCATACAGCTGGAGTTTCCCAAACCTCAGTTCTTGACTTTGTGCATCCACAAGCCCAACACCATATGTAAGCCACCAAAGCTTGGGGCTTGCACTCTCTGAATTAACAGCCCAAGCTATATATTGACCCCTTTTAGGTACAGATGAATCTAAAGCAGCTAGCAAGCAGGGCACCATATCACAAGGCTATGTAGAGCAGGAGGGCTCTGCACCTGGCCCACAGAAACCATTTGACCTCCTGTGCCTCCAGGCTTGTGATGGGAAGGGCTGTTACCAAGATCTCTGACATGTCCTGGAGACATTCACCCTGTTGTCTTGGTAGTTAGAATTTGGATCCTCATTACTTATGCAAATTTCTTGAATTTCTCTCAAGAAAATAGGATATTTTAAAATCACATAATCAGGCTGCAGATTTTATGAACTTTTATGCTCTGCTTACTCTTGAACACTTTGCTGCTTAGAAATTTCTTCCACCAGATACCCTAAATTATCTCCTTCAAGTTCAAATTTCCACAGATATCTACATCAGGGGCAAAATGCCACAAGTCATTTGCTAAAGCATACCAAAAGTCACCTTTGCACCAGTTTCCAAGAAGTTCCTCATCTCCATATAAGACCAACTCAGCCTGGACTTCATTGTGCCTATCACTATCAGCATTTTGGTCAAAATAATTTAACAAGTCTCTAGGAAGTTCCAAACTTTGCCACATTTTCCTGTCCTCTTCTGAGCCCTCCAAACTGTTCGAACCTCTGCCTGCTACCCAGTTCCAATGTTGTTTTCACATTTTTGGGTATCTTTTCTTCAGCACCTTACTCCTGGTATAAATTTACCATACTAGTCCATTCCCATACTGCTAATAAAGACATACCCAAAACTAGGTAATTTATAAAGGAAAGAGATTTAATTGACTCACAGTTCAGCATGGTTGGAGAGGCCTCAGGAAACTTACTATCATGGTGGAAGGCACCTCTCCACAGGGTGGCAGGAGAGAGAATGAGAGTCAAGAAAAGGGAGAAGCCCCATATAAAACCATCAGATCTCATGAGAACTCATTCACTATCACAACAACAGCATGGGGGAAACCATCCCCATGATTCAATTATCCCTACCGGGTCCCACCCTTGACACATGGGGATTATAATAATTCAAGGTCAGATTAGGTTGGGGACACAGAACCAAACCATATCGAGAGCTGTAGTAAGCCAAACAGCATGGTACTGGCATAAAGACAGACACATAGAGCAAGGGAACAAAATATAAAACCCAGAAACAAATGTACACACCAACAATAAACTCATTTTCCACAAAGATGCCAAAAATAAACACTAGGGAAAAAACAGTCTCTTCAATAAATGGTGCTGGGTAAATTGGATATGCATATGCAGAATAATGAAACTTGATGCATAACTCTCACAATCAAAATAAATCAAATTAATATTTATTAAATCTAAGACCTGAAACTATGAAAATACTAGAAGAAAACATTGGGGAAACTCTCTAGGACTTCGATCTCTGTAAAAAATTTCTTGAGTAATACCCCACAATCATAGGCAATGAAATAAAAATGGACAAATAAGATCATGTTAAAATGCTTCTGCACAGCGAAAATTCAAGAAAGTGAAGAGAATACTCACAGCATGGAAAAAAAAAAATTTGCAAACTACCCATCTGAAATGAGATTGCTAACTAGACTAATTAAGCATCTCATATAATTCTATAAGGAAAAAAGTGATAACCTAATTAAAAATGGGCAAAGATGTGAATAGATATTTCTCAGAAGAAGACATACAGTTAGAAAACAGGCATATGAAAAGGTGCTCAACATCATTGATCATTAGGGAATTAAAAACCAAAACTACAATGAGATGTCATCTTACCCCAGTTAAAATGGCTAATATCGAAAAAAGAAGCAGTACCAAATGCTGGCAAGGATTTAGAGATACGGGAACCCTTTTACACCATTTGTGGGAATGTAAATTACTATGTCTGCTATGGAGAACAGTTTGGTGATTCCTCAAAAAAAAAAAAGAAAAAAAAAAAAGCTACCAAATGATCCAGCCATCCCTCTTCTGAGTATATACACAAAGAAACGGAAATCAGTATATCAAAGTGATATCTGTACTGTCATGTTTCTTTCAGAAAGGTTCACCATAGCTAAGATTTGGAAGCAACCCAAGTGTCCACTAACATATAATTGAATAAAAAATGTAATACATATACACAATGGAATATTAGTCAACAATAAAATAATGAGATCCTGTCATTTGCAACAACATGAATGGAGTTGAAGATCATTATGTTACATGAAATAAGGCAAGCACAGAAAGACAAACGTCACATGTTCTCACCTATTTGTGGTATCTAAAAATCTAAACAATTGAACTCATGGACATAGAGAGTAGAAGGATGGTTTCCAAATGCTGGAAAGGGTACTAGGGTTTGGGGAGGGAGGCGGGGATGGTTATTGTGTGAAAAAATAGAAAGAATTAGTAAGTTTTTTTGACAGCACAACAGAGTGACTATAGTTAATAATAATTGTGCACTTTCAGATAACTAAAAGAGTGTAACTGGACTGTTTATAACACAAAGGATAGATACTTGAAGGGCTGGATACCCCATTCTCCATGATGTAATTGTTGCACATTACATGCCTGTATCAAACATCTCCTATACCACATAAATATATACACCTACTATGTACACACAAAATTTAAAAATAAAATTAAAAAAAGAAATAAGCAAATAATTGTGCAGAACTTAAGTACAAATATCAGCACTCACAATGTGGAAAGGGCTCGTTTGGATGAAAAGAGTAAATTTTTCTTCTGGCCCTAGAAATGAACATTGTACATTTTTTTAAAAAATATGAAAGTATTTAAAAATAAATTACAGTTAACATTGCATGGTATTTGAAATGATTCAATATTTTAATTCCATTTGTAGTCGAATCTTCAATATACCTTTGAATTTTTAAAACTTGGTGTATTAGTCTGCTTTCACATTGCTATAAAGAAATACCTGGCTGGGCATAGTGGCTCATGCCTGCAATCCCAGCACTTTGGGAGGCCAAGACAGGCAGATCATGAGGTCAGGAGATCGAGACCATCCTGGCTAACACGGTGAAACCCCGTCTCTACTAAAAACACAAAAAATTAGCCAGATGTGATGGTGGGCACCTGTAGTCCTGGCTACTCACGAGGCTGAGGCAGGAGAATGGCATGAACCTGGGAGGCGGAGCTTGCAGTGAGCCAAGATCATGCCACTGCACTCCAGCCTGGGTGACAGAATGAGACTCCATCTCAAAAAAAAAAAAAAAATACCTGAGTCTGGGTAATTTATAAAGGAAAAAGATTTAATTGACTCACAGTTCCACATGGCTGTGGAGGCCTCAGGAAACTTACAATCACAGCAGAAGGGGAAGGAAATATGCTCTTCTTCACAAGGTGGCAGGAGAGAGAAGAGTGAGGAGCGAAGGGGGAAGAGCCCCTTATAAAACCATCAGATCTTGTGAGAACTCACTTACTATCATGAGAACAGCATGGGGAAAACAGCCTCTATGATCCAATCACCTCCCACCAGGTCTCTCCCTAGACAAGTAAGGATTATGGGAATTACAATTCAAGATGAGGTTTGGGTGGGGACACAAAGTTTAACCATATCACCTGGTACTGAAAAATATGGCACCTGAAGCCATTCATGTTTAGGATGATCCTATCCTCATCTAAAACACAGAAGACTAAAAAGGATTTGAGTGGATTTTTTCTCAATCTTTTCAAAGTTGGTGAGGAACTAGAACCATTATAGATGCACAGAATATAAGTTGTTTTATTACATGAAAGGGATGTCTTAGGGCATTAGTGTTTAATTCTCTCTCCAATTTCTCATTAAGAACAGCAGATATTAATATGAAATGCACAAAATTGGTATCAAATACCAAAATCAACCAGCAGGTAAATTTGGATGGTTAAAAAGCAGGATGGAGAGATTCAGGACTTGGGACTTTACCTGGGGAAATGGGACTTATGTAGTTAGTTCTATTATGGGACCCTAAACAACAAGAGGAAGCTAGGCACCATTGTTTATTTGTTTGACAAATATTCATTTAATGCACAACTTCTGATAGGAGTTGAGCATAAAAAAAGATAATAAGACATAGTTTCCATGCTCAAAAACTCACAATAATTATTACTAAGTAAATACTAAATAAAGTTACATAATTCCTGAATAAAAGTAAATAATTATTAATGTGTTAAATGATTGTTCTTGTTTTCCATTTCACATAACAAATGTCTACAAATTTAGCAACTTGTAATTACACCAATTTATTATCTCACAGTTCTGTAGTTCAGAAGTCCAAGCACATGTTAGCTGGGTCCTCTGCTTAAGGCTTTGCCAAGTTGAAATGAAGATGTTGCTTGACCTGTGTTTCTATTTGGAGATAAAGATCCTATTCAAAGATCATTGAGGTTTTTGGGCAACTTAAAATCTCTGACAGTTGTAGTACTAAGGTCCATTTTTCTGGTGGGTTGTGAGCCAGGGATTACTCTCAGCTAGAAGAGGCCACTCTAGGGTCTTTGCAACATTGCTGTTTTATATGCCCGCTCTCACTTCAGACCTCTGACTTCAGGAACAGACTAGTCCCTTTTAAAGGCTCATATGATTCATTCAGTCCATCCAGGATAATCTCTCTTTTGATTAACTCAAAATCAATTGACTGGTAACCTAATAACAGGAGTGATATGTCAACACATTCACAGACCCTGTCCACATTGAAGTGAAAAGGATTATTCAGGTCATATATATACCAGAGGGTGGAAATATTAGTGTCTTAGAATTCTATGTACTACAGTGGTATAAAGGATATAAATAAATGTTCAGAACTACAGAGCAAGAGGCAACAAACACTGCTGAGGGCAGGAATGGTAAAGTAGCAGACTCACCTGCCACACTCTACTCCCTTGCCTTTGGCATAATTCCTTTGCTAATGGCCCTAGGCACTTTATCACTAAACTGAATTATGGCTTAGCAATCCATTTGTAACTAAACAAGTTGAAACTGCTTTTCCAATCTTATCCCAAAGGATTTAGAGAAGTCATTCCAGAGGACTCGATATTTGTGCCTCTAAAAATGAATTAAAAAGCAGAGGAAGACAATTCAGGCAGAAAGAACCATATGTACAACAATATAAAGGTACAGCAATGCATGAGGCTTTTAGAATAGAATAGTTTCATGTATCTAAAGGATAAGATACAAGTAGAAGAGACAGTCTCTGAAATATAGCCTTGGGGCAGACTATAAAGAACCTCATAAATTGTTCCAGTGATTCTATTCTATGGATAGGATAACCATATAATATATTATCTAAATTGGAACACTTTTGAGAGTGAAAGGTGGAATTATTAATGGTGATGCCAGAACTACATGTATAAACTGGAATTACCCCAAGCAAACCCCACTTACAGCTAACAACAAACCAACATTTTAATTATAGAGAGTGACCTTGAACAAGGCCACTGAATAGAAAGTGGATTGAAAACTCATTTTATTCAAATGCATTGCCCCCTTAGGCTGATCATGCCGCTAATTGCACCAATTTGTTCCATGATCCCTGCTTTTATTGAAGGTTTTCTCTAAATTTTTGGTAATCACAATGAGTGTTGTGCTAGCTATTTCAGATTATTGCTGAATTAATTCTGGATAATATGAAAGGCATGCTTACTCTGCTGCAATATTTAGTAAGCCATGAGTTATTCAACAGAAATTCAAGGACAGGATAACCATAAACTTATCAAACATATGTTTGAAAATTTTTAAAAAGAATCCAGGCTGTACTTTGTCTATTTAGTATAATAAATACAGATTCTTATTAAAAAAAAAAAAAAACCTCAATTCTGCTGATATTTTCTGTGCCATTTTGTGAAAACATAACTTTAATAAATAGCTCAAGTCATATGAAAATACGGCAGGAAGAACACCATTCCTCTAAATAAATACCCTTTAATGAACTGAACTCAGTTATGGTGATATATTTTTAGATTCAGCAACAAAAATAGACACATGTTTCCAAACTACTTTGAGGTTTCTTATCTGGATGACAAATGGAAGTTTGCTCTTACCCATTTTTCATCATCTGGAATGACATTGCGTGGTTAAATATGACTTAAATTCACCATGTAAATTTGGTAGAGACCATTTCATAATGCAAACCACTAATTATGAAATAAATTCTAGCTTATTTTCTCTAAGATATGGAATCTCAGTTTATGAACATCTGGACTTCACAAATCATTCTCAGAAACAAAGAGAAATCACAGAAATCTATTTTTTAGACCCCACGAGTTTTCTTTTAATTTTTTAATAAAATAGAAAATATACTTTATCAATGGCAACAAGAAAGTAATTTAAACATTCAGCTTTACAAAAAGGCTTATATAAAATATCAAAAACTTCCAAATATAATGTATTTGTAAAGAGCCAAAGGAGAGCAGAATATGTATAGTAATGATATTTGAATCTCAAAAGTAGAAAATGACCAAAATATAACTACATATGATACCACCATGCAATTGTCTTTATTTCACCATAAAATAGATCAAAATTTTGGAAATTTAGAGGACCAATTAATTCTCCCATTAAGATAGTTGTCAATTTGCCACCATGTTTTTCAGGGAATCTGCCCATTATTTGAAAGCTTTTCTTTTGGATTGTGACAATCAGCAATTTGTACTTCCTATTTTCATAAATGCTTGGCCAATCTTTGTAATTACATCTTGCAAATTGCAACAAAAATACGATATATAAATTTCAAATAACTGCAAATTTTTGTTCACACAGTGAACACTTCTGTCCACAATTTTTTACCTTTTATGTCTTCATATCCATGCATTCATTCAGTCATTGGTTTTTGCATCAATGATTTATATAAGGACTATTATAAGCAATAAAATGAGCAAGTTACTGTGGTGATTACCAAAATATCTATCTTAGTTCTTTAATACAAAACAGAAGTTTGCGGCAAATAAATAGAAGCACAAATTAAAGTGAGGAGGAAGATCAGCAGAACTTGTTTTCCAAGCACTGGTCACCACCCCACTGTTCAAAACAGGATCTGGTCAAAACAGAATGTAGCAAAGAGACCATCCAAAACCAGGTAAAACCAAGAAGTTGATAAAAGCAACCTCTAGTTTCCCTCACTGCTCATTAAATGCTAATTATAATTAATTATAATTAATTTTCATGCTAAAAGATACTTCTACCAGAGCCATGACAGTCTACATGCCATGGCAATGCCTACAGGTAACCTTATATTATTTAAAAGGGGAGGAATCCTGGGTTCTGTGAATTCTGCATCCCTTTTCTAGAAAATTTATGAATAACCTGTCACTTATTTAGCATATAATTAAGGAATAGTTACAAATATAGCCAGCCAGCAATTCACAAGTACTGCTCTGTCTATGGGGTAGCCCTGCTCTGTCTATGGAACAGCCATTTTCCTGTACTCAGTTGCTCTAATAAATTTGTTTTAGTTTCACTTTACTTTTTTGCCTCACTCTTGAATGATCTCCTGGGTGAAGCCAAACACAAGAACTCTCCTAGGCTATGGCTCAACTTTGGGGTTGCCTGCATCAAAAGGGGAGGATTCAAGAAAGGTATCATAGGGAACTTAGTATTTAAGTGGAGTATATAGCTTGGGGAGTAAGATTTGGAAAAGTAGACTTAAGAGAAAGAATATAATATGCAAAAAATAGAATCTAGGAATAAAGGGAAGATAGAAATATCAGGACAACAAATGGAACAAAAAAATCATGTTTGATAGAAAATTTGGAATTCATTTTTGTTGTATGCAGATCAGTGGCAGAAGAGAAGTGTGGAAATGTGGGTTTGGTGCAAATTGGGCAGAGACTCGAAAGTCAAAATTAGATATTTATAATGTGCTAAACTTCGGAATATCATCTAAGGATCTCTTGTTGTTAGTGGTTTGTTTCCTATATAAATCATATCTTAAATCAACTTTATTTAGTACTAACTTAAACATAGAATCCACTATTTTATAAGTACAATTTTGATGTATTTTGACAAATGTATACAACTGTGTAATCACTAATTCAATAAAGACAAGAAACATTCACATCACATTTTATGGCCATGTACACTTAATGCAAAGTTTTTCTGCCATACACAGGCAACCTCTACTCTGCTTTTTGTCCCTGTAAATTATTTTAACTAATATAGAAATTAATAATAAAATAATACTATTATGTACTCATTTCTCACTGGCTTCATTCACTCAACTTAACATTTTGAATATTAATCCAATTTATGTAGTGCAAATCAGCAGATAATCCCTTTTTATTCACAAATAGTATCCGATTGTGTAGATATGTCACAATTTCAATATCTGTCCACTGGCTGAGGGAGATTTAGTTTGTCTCCAGATATTGACTATTATGAATAGGGCTTCTGTGAATATTTGTGTAAAAGCCTTTCTATTGACATATATTTTTATGTCTCTTGGGTAAATACCTAGGAATAAAATTGATGGGTCATATAGAAACTGTATTTTAAATTCATATGTAACTGTCAAGATGATTCTTCGATGGAGTGTATCATGTTAGATTCCAGCAAGCAGTATATAAGAGATCCAGTTGCTCCACATCCTTGCTAGCCCTTGGTACTATCAGTCTTGTGAACTTTAGCTATTCCAATGAGTATACTGTAGTATATCATTAGGATGTTAATTTTATTTCTCTCATGACTAATAATGTTGAGTATTTATTGTTGTGCTTATTAAGCGTTTTTACATCTTCATTTGTGAGATAATGTTCACAATTAGCCAATTTTTATGGAGCTATTTATTTATTTGTTTTGCTTTGTAAGAATTCCTTACATGGTTTGGATATAAGTCCTTGGTTAGGTATATGTTCTACAAGTATTATTTTTCCCAATCTATATTTCATCTTTTAATTTATTAATAATGTCTTTCAAAACAGAATTTTAAAAAATTAATAAAGTCAATTTATCATTCTTTTGCTTTATAATTCCTTTTTGTCTCCTACATAAAAAATCTTTGTCTCCTCCAAAGATTTAGGAATTTACTGAAGCGTTTCATGACAGGATATTATGTTTTTTTCATAAATATTACAGTTTTGTCTTTTATCATTAGGTATTTGACCCATTTGACCTCATTTTTTTGTCTATGGCATGAGGTAAGTCAAGGTTAATATTTTTTACATGAGTTATCAACTCGTTTCAGTGTGATTTGTTGAAAATTCAGTTGTTTTCTGTATTAGTTTTTATTGATGCTGTAACAAATTCCCACACATAGAAACTTAAAATAATGCAAATTTATTCTCTTACTCTTCTGTGGTTTAGAAATATGACATAGAACTTACCAGACTAAATTCGAGTGGGTTCTTAGGGCCATATACCTTTCTGGAGACTCTAAGGAAAAATCCATTTCCCTGCTCACTCAAATAATCAGTAGAACTCAGTTTCTTGTGAATGTAGGAGTGAGGTCCTTGTTTCCTTATCAGATGTCAGCTGAGGGCTATACTTGCTTCTAAATGCTACCCCTGCTTTCATTTTCATTGCCAGCAAGGATTGGTCAAATATTACTCACATTTTAAATGTCTCCTGTCCCTTCTCTGACAGGGACCTGTACCTCACTGACTCTTCTGCATTCTTCCACTTTTAGGAACCCATGTATTTACACTGGGCCCATGTGGATTACTCAGAATGATCTCTATATTTAAGGTCTATAACTTTAATTCCATCTGTAAAGACCCTTTGCTCAGTGACATAATATACACAGGAATAACACCAAGAAGCAAATATAATGAGGGCCAAAATCCTGCCTACCACTCTTCCCTTTCAAATTGCCTTGATATCTTTATAAAAACTCAATTAGTCTAATATGTATGGTTCTTTTTCACACTCTATATTTTGTTCCATGGATTTTTATGTATAATCTCATGCCAAATAAATACTGTCTTAATTATTGCAGATTTATAGTAATTCATTATATTCGGTAGTTCAATCCTCCAAATTTGTTCCCCTTTTCCAAAATTGCTTTGGTTATTCAAGGTCACTTGCATTTCCATATGAATTTTAGTATCATCTTGTCAAAACAATCTGAATTGAATTGAATCCACAATTAAATTTGGAGATAATTAGCATCATTATCAGTGTCTTTCAAATTATCAATATTACATACTTCTTCATTTAGTCTTAATTTTTCTCAACAATTAAAAAAAATCATGTGGAGGTTTTGCCTATATGTTGTAAAACTTATCTCTATTTTTTGATATTAAATGCTATGGCAAATGCTATTTTAATATCAAATTTTCTAATTGCTCCTTGTTTCTATCTAGATATACAATTTATTTTTGTGCCATTGACCTTGCTAAACTTATCTATAAATTCTACTAGCTTTTATGCAGATTGTTTGTTTTGTCTCCTCCAAACTCATGCTGAAATTTAATTACTATTGTGAGTCTTAGAAGATGAGACCTTTAAGAGGTGTTTAGGTCATTAGGGACCCAACTTTATTAATGGACTAATGCAGTTATATCAATGCATAGCAAGAGGTTCTTGCCAGATACTGGAAACTTGATACTGGACTTCTCAGACCCAAGAGCTATGGGCTAACAAATTTCTCTTCATTGTAAGTTACCTAGTCTCAAGTATTCTGCTATAGCAGCAAAAAATAGACCAAAACACATGATTATGTTGCTAGAAAATATTATTTTATATTAGCATTTCTGATTTGCATTCTTTTAATTAATTAATTATTTTTGCCTTACTTCACTATCTAAAATTTCCAGTACTTTGATGAATATAAGTAGTGCAAACTAGCATTTTGGCTGATTTCCAATTTCTACAAAAAATAATTTAGTCTTTATTTTATTAAATACAATGTTATTTGTAGGAATTTTATAGATGTCTTTTCTTAGGCTCAGAAATTTACTTTTCTAGTCTTTATAGACTTTTTATACTGAATGGATGTTAACTTTGTCAAATGCTCTTTCTGTATTTATTGAAATGGTCATGTTATTTTTGTTTCTTTTTTTTATTATACTTTAAGTTCTAGGGTACCTGTGCACAACACGCAGGTTTGTTACATATGTGTACATGTGCCATGTTGGTGTGCTGTACCCATTAACTCATCATTTACATTAGGGTATATCTTTCTTTCTTCTGTTAATGTGAAGAATTACATTAATTCATTTTCAAAATTTCAGCCAGCATACATTCTTAGGATGCACTTCACTTGGACACAATGCATTATACTTTTTATTTACTCTCATGTTTGATTTCCTGGAATTTTTTTAAACAATTATTTGTCTGTATTCATGAAGAATGATTGCCTATACTTTTGTTTTTGTAATATAGTTCCTTTTCATAATATTTTTGTCTTTTAAAAATATTGGTTAAGGTTAATTCTGGCCTATAAGAAATATTAGAGATGTGTTTCCTCATCTGTTTCTGATAGAGTATGTATAGATTTGATATTGTTTCTTCCTTATCGTTTAATAAAATTCACCATTGAAGCCACCATCTAGGCCTAGAGGTTTCTTTGTGGGAAGGTATGTCACTACGCGTTTCATTTCTGTCATGGATATGGGGTGATTTGGATTCTCAATTTTTCGTTGAATCAGTTTTTATCATTTGTGTTTCTCAAGTAATTTGTCCATTTCATCTAAGTTATCAAATATACTGGCAAAAACATCATTATTTGTTCAGAATACTCTCTTATCCTTTTAAAACCGGTTGAATCTCTAATGATTTTCTTCTTTCCATTCCTGATGTTGCTAATTTGTATTTTATTTCTTTATTTTTTAAACTATTTAGCTAGATATTTAACGATTTTATTGATATTTGAATTTTCATAAGAACCAGCTTTTGGTTTCCTTTATTATTTGTTTGTTTTCTGTTACATGGATCTCTTCTATTATCCTCATTGTTGCCTTTTATTTTAGGTTATTTTTTCTTAGGTTCTACATTCATAAAGTGGCATTTAAAAAACTTTTAGGGCAATTACTCATCTGCTGTCATGATAGATTAGTTTGCATTTTCTAGAATTTTAAATATATAAGATCATGCCATATGTAGTTTTTTTGACTGATTTCTTTGACTAAGGCTAATTATTTTGAAATTAACCCACCTTGGCATGTCTAACAATAATTAATTTGTATTTATTCATAACATTCCAATATCTGGATACACCACACTTTATGTATGCATTCTAATATTGATGGACATTTGGGATTGTTTCCAGTTCTTGGTTATTTCTTTTTTTTTTTTTTTTTTTTGAGACAGAGTCTCGCTCTGCCCCCAGGCTGGAGTGCAGTGGTTGGATCTCAGCTCACTGCAAGCTCCACCTCCCGGGTTCACGCCATTCTCCTGCCTCAGCCTCCCGAGTAGCTGGGACTACAGACGCCTGCCACCTCGCTTTTTAGTAGAGACGGGGTTTCACCGTGTTAGCCAGATGGTTTCGATCTCCTGACCTCATGATCCACCCGTCTCGGCCTCCCAAAGTGCTGGGACTACAGGGTTATTTCTAATAAAAGCACTGTGAACATTCTCATACAAGTATTTGTATGGACATTTGCTTTCATCTCTTTTGGACATATACTTGAGAGCAGAATGTCTACATCAATTGGTAGGCTAATTGTGAACTGCTTGGAAACTGTAAAACAATTGTTGAAAGCAGTTGTGACATTTTACATTGCCACTAGTAGTGTTTAAGTGTTCATATTACTCCATATTCTTACCAGGGTATGATATGGTCAGTCTTTTCAAATTCATAAATACTGGTTGGAGTATAGTCTTATCTCACTCTCATTTTAACTTTCATTTCATTAATGATTAATGTTGTTGAACATATTTTCAAGTGCTTATTTACAACCTGTATATCTTATTTGGTGAAATGTTTGTTCAAATCTGTAACCCATTTTATTGGGTTGTTTGCGTTCATACTATTTCATTCTGAGAGATTTATTTCATACTCTGCATACAAGTCCTGCATCAAATATGAGATTTACAAATATTTTCTCCCAATCTGTAACCTGTGTTTTCATTCTATTAATATTTCAATTCAAAAAGCAAGATTGTTAATTGTTATCAATATGAATTTATTATTTTTATTTAATGAATTATTTTATGTCATATGTTTCACTTTGTTTGAACTTCTGAACCAGTACATTTATAGCTTTCATCAAATTTGGACATTTTTAGCCATGATTTCTTCAAATATATTTTCTGTTCTCTTTTTCTCCTCTCATTGGAGGACTTCAGTAACATTTATATTAGGCTTCTTGAAGTCATCTAAGAACTCCCTAGTGCTGTTTCATATTTTTCCCACTATTTTCTCTCTCTGCTTCATTTTGGAATCTTTCTATATTACAAGGTCACTAATGGTTTCTCTCAGTGTCCAATATATTTTAATATTATCCACTGTATTTTATCTCAGATGTTTTATTTTTCAAGTTTAGGATTTCATTTGGATCTTTAGATCTTCCATGTCTCTACTTAACGTGCTTAGTTTTTTCTCTACTTTCTTAAACATATATAATATAGTGATAATAACTCTTATTGTCTTTGAATCCTAATTCTATCATCTCTATTATTTCTGGATCTGTTTATATTTACTTAGTTCTATCTTTATTATTGATTTTATTTTTCTGCTTTATTGATTGTTTAATTTTTTAGTTAATGCCAAATATTGTCAATTTTACATTGCCAGGTACAGGACTTTTTATATTCCTATGAATGTTCTTGATCATTTTTCTAGGATATAGTTTTGTTTTTCAGATAAGGTTTGATTCTTTTAAGACTTACTTTTAAGCTTTGTTAGGTTGGATCAAAACAGCCTTAAATATATGGCTACTTTTGCTCCAGTAATTAGACAATGCCCTCATGAGTACTAGTCTTAATTTCTTGTGAATTGTAAGGGTTTCTACTGGCAGGTGAAAACAGGCACTGTTCTTGGACACATGTGATTTTCATAAATCATTCCCTCTGCTTCTTTTGGTTTGTACATTTTGTCTCAGGTAATTTTCTGCTTATTCATGCACTAATCAATACTCAGCTGAAGACTCAAGAGGAACCCCAGAGCATCACCCTAACACTGCTATCACTTCTCCAGTATTCCATCGTGTGGACTCCAGCCTTTCTTACCTTTTTGGGTTCTCCACCCATCTCCTCAATTCATGGAGATGGTCAGGTTTTTCCTGGCTTCTTCCCCCTTCATTTCAGTGTGGAACTTTTCTCTCATCTCAAAGATCACCCTCTTCTGTTGCCTGATGTTCAAGGTCGGTAAAATGATATTTTATATATTTTCTCCAGTATTTTAGTCAATTCAGATGGGAGGGTAAATTTGCTTCTTGTTCTTTACATTTTGTTTGAAGTATAATTTTTAATAATGTAGTTTTTCCTGAAATATAGGAAAATATATGTTTCATATATTTTGTCTAGTTTTCTCACTGTTAAATTAGGGAGGGAATTATGGAGAGAAGTGAAAGTTCCTATCCATGATTTGCAATGTGTTTGTAATATGGGTTGTATTTTTGTAGCAGTAATCATTAAACATGTAGGATTGGGAGAACGCTGAAGAAAAGAAATGACAGAAATTAAGTAAATGACTAATATAAGGTAAGAAGTATGATAAAATAGATGATGAATTCAGCTTGGAATATGTGTAATTTGTGGTATCAAAGAGACACTGAGAAAATTATTCACCAGGAAAATGGAAATATAGGACTGGAATTTGGGAGAAAGTTCAGAGCTACAATGCTTAAGGAAGAAAGAGAAAATAAAGAAAAATGTTGGAAAATAGGCCAGGATCTTATTCATATTTGTAGTCATGGTACTTAGCATAATGTCTGGCATATTTTAAGTGCTTAGTAGAGGAATGGTGAATAAAATAAAAAACAACAGAGCCTCATTTCGTATAAAGAGGAAGGAAAAAAGTCAGAGAATGAATAATCAGAGGCAAGAGTATCCTCAATTGTACATTGTTGGTAGCAAAGTCTTAAAAGTTTGACTGATGAGTAATTTTGAAAAGATCTATATTGCTTTTTATAAAATTAATGAACATATGAGAAAACAAAAGTCATATTTTTTAGTAATCTGTGTTCTCCATATGCCAGCTGCAAACTAAATGGCAAGTGTGATGCTTAATACTGAGTGTCAACTTGATTGGATTGAAAGATACAAAATATTGATCATGGGTTTGTCTGTGAGGGTGTTGCCAAAAGAGATTAACATTTGACTCAGTGGGCTGGGAAAGGCAGAACAACAATTAATCTGGGTGGGCACCATATGATCAACTGCCAGTGTAGCTGGAATATAAAAAGCAGGAAAAAAAAATGAAAAAAAGATGGGATTCACCTAGCCTCCCAGCCTACATCTTTCTCCCTTGCTGGAGGCTTCCTGCCCTTGAACATCAGACTCCAAGTTCTTCAGTGTTGGGACTTGGACTAACTCTCCCTATCCCTCAGCTTGCAGACAACCTATTGTGGGGACTTGTGAAAATGTAAGTTAATGCTTGATAAACTCCCTATATATGTACATATGTACTATTAAAAGTTCTGTCCCTCTACAGAACCCTGACTCATACAGATTTTGGTACCACGTGTGGTTCTAGAGGAACAGAATATTAAATATGCAGGTCTTTCATTGGTTTGGGGGTTTCTGGAGTTGGCTGCTTAATATGATTAGACCCCAAAATGCTAAGGACTCTACTTCTAATAGTATGGAGAACACTGATAGCCTTTGGCATGAACTGTTCAAAGAGTTATGCAAAATAAATGCTTGACACTCCTGATTTACCACTCACGAGAGGCAAGGAGTTTAGTGACTCTATACATAATACCTTTGACCAAATATGGAGAACCGAGGAATATAAGAAAGCTGGCTGGTTGCTCCCAAGTTTAGTGGACAGAGTGATGAAAGAAAATGATTAACTCAGGGACACTATCTCCCAGCTTCAGAAAAAGATACTGGACCTCAAATTGGCTAACATTATCCTGAGTGCAAGTCTTATATCCTGTAGAGAAATAGCTAAATATTAGGGGAACCAGAATCCAATATTTCAACATAGGTTCTTTTCTATTTTCCCTAAGTGTCGGCCATTCTCAGAAATAAAGAGAAAGAGTACAAAAGAGAGAAATTTCACAGCTGGGTCTCTGGGGGTGACATCACCTATTGGTAGGTTCCATGATGCCCCTTGAGACCACAAAACCAGCAAGTTTTTATTAGGGATTTCAAAAGGTGAGGGGGATACGAACAGGGAGTAAGTCACAAAGATCACATGCTTGAAAGGGTAATAAAATATCACAAAGGCAGAGAGGCAGAGCAAGATCACAAGGCCAGGGTGAAATTAGAATTACTGATGAGGTTCCATATTCCGTTGGGCACGCACTGTCATAGATAAACATCTTAACAGGAAACAGGTTTCAAGAGCAGAGAACTGGTCTAACTAGAATTTGCCAGGCTGGAATTTCCTAATCCTAGCAAGCCTGAGGGCACTGCAAGAGACCAGGGCGTATTTCATCCCTTATCTTCAACTGCATAAGACTGACACTCCCAGAGCAGCCATTTATAGACCTCCCCCTGGGAATGCATTCCTTTCCCAGGGTTATTTCTTTCTGGGAAAAGAATTCAGCGATATTTCTCCTATTCGCTTTCTGCAGGAAGGGAACTATGACTCTGTTCTGCCCGGCCCCGCAGGCAGTCAGACCTTATGGTTATCTCCCTTGTTCCCTGAAAATCACTGTTATCCTGTTCCTTTTTAGGATGCCCAGATTTCACATTGTTCAAACACACATGCTTTACAAACAATTTGTGCAGTTAATGCAATCATCACAGGGTCCTGAGGTGGCATACATCCTCAGCTTACGAAGATGATGGGATCAAGAGATTAAAGTAAAGACAGGCATAGGAAATCACAAGGGTATTGATAAGGGAAGTGATAAGTGTCCAAAAAATCTTCACAATTTATGTTCAGAGATTGCAATAAAGACAGGCATAAGAAATTATAAAAGTATTAATTTGGGGAACTAATAATATCCATGAAATCTTCACAATTTATGTTCTGCTATGGCTTCAGCCAGTCCCTCTGTTCGGGATCCCTGACTTCTCACAACATACTTAATTTAAATAAGCAAAAACTTTCAGGTCAAATGGACAAAAGACAAATTTGACTCATAAAAACAGAGAATCATGGCCCCTCGATCAATTTCCAGACTTGAACCAGTTTACACACCCAGAGCCTCTTGAATAAGGGCCTGTGCAGAAAACAGACCTTTCTTGGAGAATGACAGTGGATTATCATAAGCTTAACCAAGTGGTGACTCCAATTGCAGCAGCTGTACCAGATGTGGTTTCATGACTTAAGCAAATTAGCATATCACTTGGTACCTGGTATGCAGCCATTGAACTGGCAAGTGCTTTTTCTCCATTCCTGTCCATACAGCCTGCCAGAAGCATTTGCATTCAGCTAGCAATTATCTTTACTCGCAACCTTAGGGGTATATCAACTCTTGCCTTTGTGTCATAATTTTATTCTGAGAGACCTTGATTGCTTTTTGCTTCCACATGATATCATCCTGGTTCATTACATTGATGACATTATGCTGACTGGATCCAGTGAGCAAGAAGTAGTAAACACACTAGACTTATTGGTAAGACATTTGCATGCCAGAAGATGGGAAATAAATCTGACTAAAATTCAGGGAAAATCTACCTCAGTAAAATTTCTAGGAGTCCAGTGGTGTGGGGCCTGTTGAGATAATCCTACTAAGATGAAGGATAAATTGCTACATTTAGCCCTCCCTGCAACCAAGAAAAAGGCACAATGCCTAGTGGGCCTATTGGGATTTTGGAGGCAACACATTCCTCATATGAGTGTATTACTCCAGACTGTCTTTTGAGTGACCTGAAAGGCTACCATTTTTGAGTGGGGTCCAGAACAGGAAAAGGCTCTACAACAGGTCCAGGCTGCTGTGTAAGCTGCGCTACCACCTGGGCCACATGACTCAGCAGATCCAATGGTGCTTGAGATGTCAGTGGCAGATTGGGATGCTGTTTGGAGCCTTTGGTAGGCCCCCTTAGGTGAATCACAGAACAGGCCTCTAGGATTTTGGAGCAAGGCCCTGCTATCTTCTGCATATAACTCCTTTCCTTTTGAGAGACAGCTCTTTGCCTGTTACTGAGCTTTGGTGGAAACGGAACACTTGACTATGGGTCATCAAGTCACCATGTGACCTGAACTGCCTATCATCAACTGCATTCTTTCTGACCCATCAAGCCATAACGGAAGAGGTATATACATGATTGGGATCAAGCAAGTCCTGAAGGCACAAGTAAGTTACTTGAGGAAGTGGCTCAAATGCCCGTGGTCTGCACTCCTGCCGCCCTGCCTTCTCTCCCCTAGCCTGCACTGGTGACCTCATGGGGAGTTCCCTATGATCAGTTGACAGAAGAAGAGAAGATTAGGAACTGGTTCACAGATGGTTATGAATGATATTCAGGCACCACTCAAAAGTAGACAGCTGCAGCACTGCAGCTCCTTTCTAGGACATTCCTCAAGGACAACAGTGAAGAGAAATTTTCCTAGTGGGCAGAAGTTCAAGTAACACACCTCGTTATGCACTTTGCATGGAAGGTAAAATGGCCAGATGTTTGATTATATACTGATTCATGAGCTGTAGCCAGTGGTTTGTTTGGATGGTTAGGGACTTGGAAGAAGCATGACTGGAAAATTAGTGACACATAAATTTTGGGAAGAGGCATGTGGATGGACCTCTCTGAGTGGTCAAAAACTGTGAAGATATTTGTTTCCCATATGAGTGCTCACCAATGGGTGACCTCAGCAGAGGAGGATTTTAATAATCAAGTGGATAGGATGACCTGTTCTCTGGACACCACTAGGCCTCTTTCCTCAGCCACCCCTGTCATTGCCCGATGGGCCCATGAACAAAGTGGCCATGGTAGCAGGGATGGAGGTTAGATATGGGCTCAGCAACATGGACTTCTACTCGCCAAAGATGACCTGGTTGTGACCACTGGTGAGGGCCCAATTTGCCAGCAGCAGAGACTAACACTGTCCTCGATATGGCACCATTCCTTGGGAGTGATCAGCTAGCTACCTGGTGGCAGTTTAATTACATTGAACCTCTTCTACCATGGAAAGAGCAGAGGTTTGTCCTCACTGGAATAGACACTTATTCCAGATATGAGTTTGCCTATCCTGCACACAATGCTTCTGCCAATACTATCATCTGTGTACTAATGGAATGCCTTATCTACTGTCATGGTTTACACACATTGTCTCTGATTAAGGTACTCACTTTATGGCTAAAGTAGTGAGGCAGAGGGCTCATGCTCATGGAATTCACTGTTCTTATCATGTTCCCCATTATCCTGAAGCAGCTGTATTGATAGAATGGGAGAATGGCCTTTTGAAGTCACAATTACAATGCCAACTAAGTGACAATACTATGCAGGGCTAGGGCAAAGTTCTTCAGACGGTCATGTATGCTCTAAATCAGAGTCCAATATATTGTATTGTTTCTCTCATAGCCAGCATTCATCGGTCCAGGAATTAATAGGGTGGAAGATCACTCCTAGTGATCCACTAGCAAAATTTTTCTTCCTTTTCCCATGACATTACATTCTGCTGGCCTAGAGGTCTAAGTTCCAGAGGGAGGAATCTGCCACCAGGAGACACAACAACAATTTCATTAAACTGGAATTTAGGATTGCCACCTGGACACTTTGGGCTCCTCTTACCTTTAAGTCAACAGGCTAAGAAGGGAGTCACAGTCTTGGCTGGGGTGATTGACCCAGACTATCAAGATGAGTAGACTATCAGTCTACTACTCCACAGTGGAGGTAAGGAAGACTATGCGTGGAATACAGGATATCCATTAGGGCATCTCTTAGTATTACCATGCCCTGTGATTAAGGTCAATGGGAAACTACAACAGCCCAATCCAAGCAGGACTACAAATGGCCTAGACACTTCAGGAATGAAGATTTGGATCACTCCACCAGGAAAAAAAAATCCATGACCTGCTGAGGTGCTTGCTGAAGGCAATTGGAATACAGAATGAGTAGTAAAAGAAGGTAGTCATCAATAAGAACTACAGCCACGTGATCAACTGCAGAAACCGGCACTGTAATTGTCATGAGTATTTCCTCCTTCTTTTGTTAAAAACATGTTTTTGCATGTCTAAACTTGTACTAAGAAAATATCTTCATTTTATTTTACTTTTCCTTTATCATGTGACATAAGATTTATTGACTTCACATCAACATTTAAGTATCGTTAGCTTTACATAATAGTATGTGTTGGGGATTGGTGCATTTGCCATTGTATGAAGGATAGTTGTATTATGTCAGGCATAATTATGACCTTATTTTTGTCTTTATTTGAAGATTACGTATGATCTCAGGAGATGTGTATGGACTCAAGTTGACAAGGGGTGAACTTGTGATGGTTAATACCGAGTGTCAACTTGATTGGATTGAAGGATACAAAATATTGATCCTGGGTGTGTTTGTGAGGGTGTTGCCAAAAGAGATTAACATTTGATTCAGTGGGCTGGGAAAGGCAGACCTACGTTTAATCTGGGTGGGAACCATCTGATCAGCAGCCAATGTGGCTAGAATAAAAAAGCAGGCAGATAAATGTATAAAAGACCAGACTGGGCTAAGCCCCAGCCTACCTTTTTCTCCCGGACTGGGTTCTCCATATCCTCTAATATCAGACTCCATATTCTTCCATTTTGGGACTCGAACTGGCTCTCTTTACTCCTCAGCTTTCAGACAGCCTAATGTGAGACCTTGTGATCATGTGAGTTAATACTTAATAAACTTTCATATATATATATATACATATATATATAATATATGAACAATATTGGATTTAATATAATAGGATATATATAAATCCTATTAGTTCTGTCTAGAGAATCCTGACTAATAAATACATATATTTATTTATTTACTAATAAATACAGCAAGATAAATACATTTCTATGCAGCCCTTACCTGACCCTTATTGCCTGTCAAATCAAGCTGCTTCATTATTGCATTTTCCTTCAAGTTCATAAGTGGAAGACTTAAAATACACTTAGCATAAACTGTACTTGATACTGACTTGTATGCTGTTAACTGTTTTTTCATCTTAAAGTTATCTATGACTTTAGAAGCATGTTTTCCAAAAAAGCATCAGTTCCAAATGAAAACACTGCTTTAAAGTATAATAAAAAATAAAAAAATAAAAATTAAAAAATTTAAAAAAAAGAAAATGTGGGAAATGTATGTAGAGAAAAAAAAAAAGAAAACACTGCTTTGCTATAGTATCAGCTGTTTATGCACTGCCTCTGATTTGCTACTGTAATATAAGTGGCTATTGTTTAAATATAGAAAGATATTAATCCAGATAGTACTATAAATTGTAATTTTTTTAGGAAAAGATGAATTATATTTCCAAGATACCAATATAATCCCTTTATCATTTTTCAGCATAGCATCATTCATCTAATTTTTTAAATTGTAACCTCTCTATAAGCCACTTACATAAATTTTAAAAAAGATAAACGTAGCTTCATAACATATATAGATTTCTAAGGAAAATATGCAAAAAATATTCAAAATCTTTCTGAGTTGAAATTTTCAAATTCTTTTTAAATTTAGCTTTCTTAGTATGAATTGGGTAAATATATAAAGCAGAAAAAGATAATAATGTTGTCTTTCATATGTCAAGACTTTATTTGTGATAAAAATTAGGCATTCATATGTTTTTGGTTTCATTAAATTATTTGGTGATGAAGATATATTTCACAGTAGGAAATATACTGATAGATGAACTAATGCATATTAAAACTTCAGACAATTTTGTAAAAAATATGTGTAGCTGGTTTACTTGTCCTCAGCCTTTTATAAAACTCTCATACTCAGGGAAACAATAATCATTCTACTTTAAAAACATTTGACCATGTCATTTCACTTTTCAAAGTCCTGCAGTTTCTTATCACTAATTTTGCAAAATTTCTCTTATGGGTTTCTGTGGCCTCAATCAGCTCTCACCTTCCCCATCTCATTATGCCACAATTCACCAACTTTATTTTTAGCTAATCTCTATCATGGTTTGCTCTTCAGCCAGGAAAACTAATTTTACATTCCTAATGTAACATTTTTACTTTCACTCTATCTCCACAAGTTAGCAATCTTTCAGAGATCACTCTTCCTAGCTATACTTACACTAGCTTTCAAAATCTTGATTGAAAAACATATTCTGGCACAGAGATTTTTCTTTAATTAGCACAAATCATATGCATATATCCTGTATCTGCTAACATTATTTATACAGCTTGATCTACATAATTGATACTTACTATAAACCTATTTTGGACATGATTATTTTTGTTTTATAATCTTTAATTTTAATTTTTGTGAGTACACAGTAGGTGTATATATTTATGGGATACATGAGTTACTTTGATAAAGGCATGCATATCCTAATAATCACATCATGGAAAATGGAGTATCCATTCCTTTAACCATTTATCTTTTGTGTTAAAAACAATTCAATTATACTCTTTGAGATATTGCAAAATATACAATTAATTTATTTTCATTATAATCACCCTGTTGTGCTATGAAATACTATGTCTTTTTATAGTAATTACATTTTGTACACATTCGCCATTCCCACCTTCCCCCTAACCCCTCACTGCTCTTTCCAGCCTCTGGTAATTATCCTTCTACTCTTCATTTCCATGAGATCAATTGTTTTGAATTTTAGTTCCCAATCTCCTGACCTCGTGATCCGCCCGTCTCTGCCTCCCAAAGTGCTGGGATTACAGGCTTGAGCCACCGCGCCCGGCTGACACTGTGAAATCCCGTCTCTACTAAAAAATACAAGAAAACTAGCCGGGCGAGGTGGCGGGCGCCTGTAGTCCCAGCTACTCCAGAGGCTGAGGCAGGAGAATGGCATAAACCCGGGAGGCGGAGCTTGCAGTGAGCTGAGATCCGGCCACTGCACTCCAGCACGGGCGAAAGAGCAAGACTCCGTCTCAAAAAAAAAAAAAAAAAAAAAAAAAAAGAAATTTAGTTCCCACAAATAAACGCGAACATGCAATATTTGCCTTTCTGTGCCTGACTTATTTCACTTAAAATAATGACCTCCCGTTCCATCCATGTTGTTGAAAACAACAGGATATCATTCATTTGCATGGCTGAATTGCACTCCATTGTGTATATGTGCTATATTTTCTTAATCTGTTCATCTGTTGATGAACACTTAGGTTCCTTCCAAATCTTAGCTATGTAAACAGTGCTGCAATAAGCATAGGAGTGCAGTTATCTCTTCCATAAAATTATTTTCTTTCTTTTGGGCATATATGTAGCACTGGGGTTGCTGGATTATATGGTAGCTCAATTTTTAGTTGTCTGAGGAACCTCCAAAAACTTTTCTCCATAGTAGTTGTACTAATTCACATTGCTACCAACAGTGTAACACGGTTCCATTTTCTCTTCGTCCTCACCAGCATCACATGTTGCCTGTCTATTGGATAAAAGTCATTTTAACTGGGTTGAGAAGATACCTCATTGTAGTTTTGATTTGCATTTTTCTGATGATCAATGATGTTGAGCACCTATTAACATGCTTGTTTGTCATTTACATGCCTTCTTTTGAGAAATGTGTATTTAGATATTTCGTCCATTTTAAATTATATTATCGGATTATTTTCCTACTGAGTGATTTTGGCTCGTTACATATTCTGGTTATTAATCTCTTGTCAGATGGGCCATCTGCAAAAATTTTCTCCCATTCTATGGGTTGTCTCTTCCCTTTGCCGATTGTTTCCTTTGCTGTGCATAAACTTTTTAGCTTGATGTGATCCCATTTGTCCATTTTTGTTTTAGTTGCCTGTGCTTGTGGGGTATTACACACACACACACACAAAAAATTGCACAGATCAATGTCCTATAGATTTTCTTCAGTGTTTTCTCATAGAAGTTTCATATGATCAGCACTTAGATTTAAGTGTTTAATTTGATTTTTGTATATAGTAAAAGACAGGGTTCTAGCTTCATTCTTCTGTAGATGGATATCCAGCTTTCCCAGCACCATTTATTGAAAAGATTGTCTTTTCCCCAGCGTATGTTCTTGGCATCACTGTGGAAAGGTGTTACTGTTGGTTTGTGCATTTATTATTGGATTATTTATTCTGTTCCATTGGTCTATGTGCCTGTTTTCATTGATAGTCTCATACTGTTTTTGGTTGCTATAGTTCTGTAGTATAACTTGCAGTCAGGTAATGTGATTCCTCCACTTTTGTTCTTTTTGCTTAGGAGAGCTTTGATTATTTGGGGTCATTTGTGATTTTATATTAATTTTAGGATAGTTTTTTTTTTCTGTGAAGAAGGTCATTGGCATTTTGGTAGGGATTGCATTAAATCTATACATTGTTTTTGGTAGTATGGATATTTTAACAGTATTGATTTTTTTCAATCCATGAACATGGGATATCTTTCTATTTTTGTGTCCTCTTCAAATTTTTATTAGTGTTTTATAGATTTTGTTGTAGAGAATTTTCACTTCCTTGGTTAAGTTAATTACTAGGTATTTAATTTATTTGTGGCTATTGTAAATAGGATTACTTTTATGATTTCCCCCATGTTCACTCTTGACATATAGGAATGCTACTCAATGTTTTGTGTTAATTATTTGTCCTGCAATTTGACTGCATTTGTTTATCAATTCTAATAACTTTTTGTGGAGTCTTCAGGATTATCCAAATATAAGATCTTATTATTTGCAGACAAGGATAATTTTATTTCTTCCTTTCCAATTTGGATGTCCTTTTTTCTTTCTCTTATCTAATTGCTCTATCTACAACTCCCAGTAGTCTGTCAAATAACAATGGTGAAAGAGGGCATCCTTGTTATGATCCACATCTTAAAGAAAAGGCTTTCAGATTTTCCCCATTCAGTATAATACTAGCTGTGATCTGTCATATATGGCTTTTGTTATATCAAGGCATGTTCTTTATTTTGGTCATTATTCATGTAATTTTCACATTTGTCTGTCTTGGCTTCCCATTAGGTAATAATTTTGTAAGAAAAACAGATATTTCTTTCTCAAACTTTTTTTTTCACAGTACCAACTAAGGAATTAATTTAGATTTAGAACGATTATTGAATAATTATTGTTGATGAATTAAAGAACTTTAATTATAATGTTTTCTATTATAAAAGTTATAATACAATAATGTTATAAGTAAAACTATTTTTGATGTTAGTGGGATGCTATATAATTTGCTCTGCTAAAAGCAGCTATAATGTAATAATGTTATAAATAAAACTATTCTAGATATTGGTGGGATCCTATATAATTTGGTGTGGTTGCCATGCAAGAAAATATAAGCCAAAACACATGTGACTAGATGGTTTCTTTAACGATCCTACTCAAACTTCAACCGAATACTCAGTTTTTGGGATAAATATTTTTAAGGGTCCTAGATTATACCACAGCTTTTGCTTTTTAAGACAAAGACTTATGTTATGGTAAGGTCTCTTATACCTCCTATGGCTATCTTTATTTTAACAATAATAGTAGAATCTTATTAATAAATAGCATGTATGCATTTTTATTTTTCACAATTTAGTGAGTACTTTCTCATGGGTTAGGCATGAAAAAAGCCCTTTGTTGTTGGGATTACTGAGTTTTAAAGATATTTAAAGATTAAACAAAAACATAAGTTAATGAGGGATGTGATCCTATAATTTCATAACATACACCCTTTTCATCAAAGCCCCAGATTATGATAATAATTATGTTAAGACACTAGGGAATCTTCAATCATTAGAATAATAAATCAGCCTAGGTTGGATGTGGGGGGGAAAAGACTTATAGAAATAATTCCAATTTTTCTTATTAAGTCATTTAATCAAATTTGGGGTACAAGAAAAATATATAATTGGAAGGGCATTTTGTAATTTTTTTTCTCTTTAACTTAAATTTTAAATTAAGGGGTACATGTGCAAGCTAGTTATATAGGTAAACTCATGTCACGGAGGTTTGATATGCAAATTATTATATCACCCAGATGTTAAGTCTAGTACCCATTAGTCATTTTTCTGAATCCTCTCCCTCCTCCCACCCTTCACTCTCAGGTGTGCCCCAGTTTCTATTATTCTCCTCTATGTGTCCATGTATTCTCATCATTTAGATCCCACTTATAAGTGAGAGCTGGCAGTATTTCATTTTTCTGATCGTGTATTAGTTGGCTAAGGATAATGGCCTCCAGCTCCATTCATGTTCCTTAAAAGGATATGACCTCATTCATTTTTATGGCTGCATAGTATCCCAAGGCATATGTGTACCACATTTTCTTTATCCATTGATGAGCATTTGTGTTGATTCCATGTCTTAGCTATTATGAATAGTGCTGCAATTAATATGCAGATGCACATGTTTTTATGATAGAATGAGTTATATTCCTTTGGGTATATAACCAGTAATGGGATTGCTGGGTCAAATGGTATTTCGGGTTCTAGACTTTTGAGAAATCACCACACTGTGTTCCACAATGATTGAACGAATTTACATTCTCACCAGCTGTGTAAAAGTATTTCTGTTTTCTACAGCCTCACCAGCATTTGTTGATTTGGAATTTTTAATAATCGCCATTTGAGATGGTATCTCATTGTGGTTTTGACTTGCATTTTTCTAATAATCACGAATGTTGAACTTCTTTTCACATGCTTGTTGGCTGCATATATGTCTTATTTTAAAATGTTTCTGTTCATGTCCTTTGCACACTTTTTTATGGGGTTGTCTTTTTCTTTTTCTGTTTAAGTTCCTTATTGATGCTGGCTATTAGACTTTTGTCATATGTATAGTTTGCAAAAATGTTCTCCCATTTGGTAGGTTGCCTGTTTATTCTGTTGTTAGTTTATTTGTTGTGCAGAAGCTCTTTCATTTAATTAGATCCTATTTGTCAATTCTTGCTCTCGTTGCAATTGCTTGTGGTATCTTTGTCATGAAATGTTTGCTGTGCCTAAAAATTGCCTAGATTGTCTTCCAGGGTTTTCATAGTTTTGTGTTTTACATTAAAGTCATTAATCCATTTAGAGTTAACTTTCTGTATATGGTGTAAATGCATATGGCAGCCAGTAATCCCAGCACCATTGATTGAATAGGAAGTAGTTATTCCATTGTATTTTTGGTCATCTTTATCAAAGATTAGATGGTTGTGGGTGTGTAATCTTACTTCTGAATTCTCAATTCAATTCCATTGGTCTGTGTGTCTGTCTTTGTACCAGTACCATGCTGTTTTGGTTACTGTAGCCCTTTGTTATAGTGTGAAGTCTGGTAGCATGACGGCTTCCGCTTTGCTTTTTGTTTAGGATTGCCTTGGCTATTGGGGCTCTTTTTGGTTCCATATTAATTTTAAAATAGTTTTATTTAGTTCTGTACAGAATGTTATTGGTAGCTTGACAGGAATAGCATTAAATCTATAAATTGCTTTGGGCAGTATGGCCATTTTAATTATATTGATTCTTCCTATCTATGAGCATAGAATATTTTTCCATTTGTTTCTGTCATTTCTGATTTCTTTGAGCAATGTTTTGTAGTTCTCATCATAGAGATCTTTGACCCCCCTGGTTAGCTGAATTCTTAGGTATTTTATTCTTTTTGTCATAATTGTGAATGAGGTTGCATTCCTTATTGGCTCTTGGCTTTGCTGTTGTTGGTGTATAGGAAAGCTAGTTAATTTTCTACATTGATCTTTGTATCCTGAGATTTTGCAGAAATTTTTATCAGCTTATGGAGCTCTGAGGCCAAGACTATGTGGTTTTCTAGATATAAGATCATGCGTTCTGCAAACAGGGATAGTTTGACTTCCTCTGTTCCTATTTGGATGTCCTTCATGAAAAAAACTTAATAACATAGGCTGCTAAATAGGTTAATAAAAAAAGGAAAGAGAGAAGATTCAAATAAAAACAACTGGAAATGACTAAGAGGCTATAACCACTGATCCTAGAAATACACAAATAACCATCAGATACTATTATGAACACCTCTATCCACACAGGCTAGAATATCTAGAGGAAATGGATCAATCTCTGGGCACATACACCCTCCAAGACAGATAGAGAAAGAAATTGAATCCCTGAATGTATCAATAATGAGCTCCAAAACTGAATCATAATAAATAGCTCACCATCCAAACAGAGCCCACAACCAGATGGATTCACAACCAAATTCTACCAGATGTACAAAGAAGATCTGGCACCATTCCTACCATTCCTACTGAAATTATTTCAAAAAAGTGAAGAGGAAGAATTCCTCCTTAATTCAATCTACGATGCTAGCATCATCCTGATAGCAAAGCCTAGCAGAGACACAACCAAAAAAGAAAACTTCCGACCAATATCCTTGATGAACATCAATGCAAAATTCCTCAAGAAAATTCTGGCAAACTGAATCCAGCAGCACATCAAAAAGTTTATCTACCATGATCAAGTAGACTTTATCCCCAGGAATCAAGATCGGTTCAACATATACAAATCAATAAATGTGATTCATCACATAAACAGAACTAAAGACAAAACCACCTGATTATCTCAATAGATGCGGAAAAGGCTCTTGATAAAATTCAACACTCCTTCTTGATAAAACTCTCAAAAAACTAGGTATTGAAGGAATATGCCTCAAAATATAAGAGCCATCTGTGGCAAACCCACAGCCAATATCACACTGGATGGGCAAAAGCTGGAAGCATTCCCCTTGAAAACCAGCACAAAACAAAGATACCTTCTCTCACCATTCCTACTCAACATAGTATTTTAAAACGGCATTTAAATATTACATTTTGTACAGGGAGAAACTGTGGTCCTTTAATGTGAAGTTTTCTAAAATTATTTTTGCCTAAATCAATTAGTTAATTTACTCTCTCACTTCACTAACATATATGACGCACCCTCTGGAACTCTGTAAACAGTATTCTCCAATAAACCAAGAGAAGTATCATGCTCCCAGGAACTTCACCGTAATAGGAGAGATTAAGTGTGAATTGATATATACATTTTGTTTGGGACAGCAATGGTAAATATCAAATTTAAGTATCATTTGTTTTGATAATTCCAGTTCTTACCAAGTCTCCTTTGGTTCTCTGCCAAGTGAATCAACCTGAATCGAATATATAGTAATGCAAGACTTTTACCAAGATATTCTGAATATAAATCCTCTGAGTCTTCCTCTGTTTGTGCCCTCCAATGAAAAGGCATTGAATTTTTTTTCAAGGGATGGTAGCTCCACCTCTGGTTATTACCTGAACTCTCTCATTTTCTGTTTCCTTCTCAACTTTCTTCCACTGTCATAAAAGAATTCTTTTCAACAGCCAAGAAAATATTTCACCATGGCCTGATTTTACTCTGGTTTATATATCTTTTAAAACTGGAATTCTGCCAGACTTGGTGGCTCCTGCCTGTAATCCCAACACTTAGGGAGGCTGGGGCAGGTAGATCACCTGAGGTCAGGAGTTTGAGACCAGCTTAGCCAACATGATGAAACCCCATCTCTACTAAAAATACAAAAATTAGCTGGGCATGGTGATGGGTGCCTGTAGTCCCAGCTACTCAGAGGCTGAGGTAGGAGTTTGAGACCAGCTTAGCCAACATGGTGAAACCCCATCTCTACTAAAAATACAAAAATTAGCTGGGCATGGTGATGGGTGCCTGTAGTCCCAGCTACTCAGAGGCTGAGGTAGGAGAATCGTTTGCATCCTGGAGGCAGAGGTTGCAGTGAACCATTTTACTCCAGCCTGGGCAACAAGAGTAAAACTCCATCTCAAAACAAAACAAAAATAATTGGAATTCTATGGTACATCAATCCAACAGACGTTCACCTTGAGACCATATTGTATTGGAGGGAAAGCACTGGCCCTGACGTCACAGCTTGGGGCTTGTTCCTGATGCCAACACTTACTAGTTGTTTGATTTTGGATAATTTATCTAATATTTCTGAGCTTTCACTTCTCCCTATCTAAAATGGAGTAATAGCAATAGTTGCTTCATAACTTTAATCATCTGAATACTAAATGTTAAGATTAGATCAGATTAGATAAACACAGTATAAGCACTAAAAAATGGAAGGTTTAACAACATTAGTATAGCCTATACTGTCATATTAATACTGCTGCTATGGAAGTATCTTGTTTCTGATCAATAGCTGACATAATCTTGTTGCCTTTTGCAGGTTTACTCTACTGCATGTGTGCTATATAGGCTGTCTCCTGTTAGCAACCCAATTTAGCAGTTATCTACATTATCTGATTTCCTTTATCTACCTAAAATCAAACCTACATTCCTAGGGATTTAGTAAGAGATTACTTTCCCATGTTGCCTCACCTAAGTTGATCCCAGTAGACAGGCATATTCAGATATTTAGTCTAGACTTCATAAAGTCTGAAGAAAGTTAGAAAGTGATAAGTACTTTAAAGAAGGTACAGAGAAGGTAATATAAAGCTCAGA
Organism: Colobus angolensis palliatus; assembly: GCF_000951035.1. NCBI lineage: Eukaryota > Metazoa > Chordata > Mammalia > Primates > Cercopithecidae > Colobus > Colobus angolensis. The sequence goes on along the minus strand of NW_012114699.1, from coordinate 2,447,262 downwards.
AAGTGGACACATGTAACAAAGTGTCAATTACCAAGAAGCTTGCATTCTTCTACATGAATTTATTTATTATTCATAGCCTATCTTACTTATGAAGAGAAACATGCTAACCAAAATATGTGAACAAATACTGCTTTAAAATGGGATGTTTTCTTCAGTAATTTTGGTGGAAAAACTTACTAAACAAATTAAAAACAAAAAGATAGAACTCACATATTGTTGGTGGAAGTGTAAAGTGGTCATACAATCAGTTTGGAAATTTATTTCACAGTCTCATAGAGTAAAAATGTGTCTACTCCATGACCCAGCAATTCATTACTAAATATATAGTGAACAAAAATGAATGCATGTGTTCAAGAAAATATTTGTACAAGCATGGTCTTAGAAACTGTATTAAAAGTACGTATTAAAAGTACCCAAAACAACCAACCAAACATTAATAAAAACAACACACATATCCCTCAATCTGGAACAGATAAAGAAATTTTCCTATATTAGCAACATGGAATGCTACATAGAAATAAAACATATGGACTACTGATATTTGAAGTATCATGGATAAATCTTAAAAGTAGCATATTGAACAAAAAGAAGCCATACACAAAAGATTTTAAGTTGTATGATTCAAATTATATGATGCCCAGGTAAAAAATCTAATTATTTTATTATAAACCAGAATAGTGGTTAACTTTGGAGAAGTATTGACTGAGAAAGGTGTTGACTCAGAAGCAGCAGCTCGGAGGTTGATGAAAATGTAATATTGCTCTAGAAACGTGTAACAATATACTATACATGAGTAGAATTTCTTCATGAAGTGTGCATTTTATTACAGGCAAACCTCGAAGATATTGCAGGTTCAGTTCCAGACTAGTGTAATAAAGTGTGTCACACAAACTTTTTAAGTTTCCAGTACATAAAAAAGTAATGTTTACACTACACTGTAGTCTATTAAGTGTTCGATAGCATTATGTCTAAAAAAGTTCATGCCTTAATTAAAAACTCACCATATACAAAAAATCAAGTAAAAGTGGATTCAAGTCTTAACTCTAAGACTTAAAACTATAAAACTAATAGAAGAAAACATTGAGGAAATGTTTCAGGACATTGGACTGGGTAAAGGATTTTAGGATAAGACCTCAAGTGCAAAGGCAACAAAAGCAAAAGTAGACAAATAGAATTACATAAAACTAAAAAGTTTCTGCACAATAAGCAATAGAATGATGAGACAAATAAGAATAGGAGAAAATGTTTGCGAACTATCTATCTGAAAAAAGATTAATAAGCGAAATATACAAAAACCTCAAGCATCTCAATAGCAAAAAAAAATTTAAAATGAGCAAATCAAAACCAATTGCAACAAAAACAAAAATTGACAAATGGGATTTAATTAAATTAAAGAGCTTCCGCATAGCAAAAGAAACTATCTGGCCGGGCGCGGTGGCTCATGCCTGTAATCCCAGCACTTTGGGAGGCCGAGGTCAACACCATCCTGGCTAACACGGTGAAACCCCGTCTCTACTAAAAATACAAAAAATTAGTTGGGCGTGGTGGCGGGCGCCTGTAGTCCCAGTTACTTGGGAGGCTGAGGCAGGAGAATGGCGTGAACTCGGAAGGTGGAGCTTGTAATGAGCCGAGATCGGGCCACTGCACTCCAGCCTGGGTGACAGGACGAGACTCCATCTCAAAAAAAAAAAAAGAAAAGAAAAGAAAAGAAACGATCAATGGAAGAAACAGACTACCTACAGAATGAGAGAAAATATTTGCAAAATATGCATGTGACTAAGGTCTAATATCCAACATCTATAAGGAACTTAAATATACAAGAAAAACACAACTCCATTAAAAGGTGGGCAAAGGATACAAAGAGACAGTTTACAAAAGAAGACATACACGCAGCCAACGCGTATATTTTTAAAATGCTAAACATCACTAATTATTAGAGTAATGCAAATCAAAACCACAATGAGATACCATCTCACACCAGGTAGAATGGTTATTTTTTTTTAATTTATCTATTTATTTATCTATTTATTTATTTATTTATTTTTTATTATTATTATACTTTAAGTTCTAGGGTACATGTGCATAACGTGCAGGTTTGTTACATATGTATACTTGTGCCATGTTGGT
>NW_012114699.1:2439362-2445020 GCF_000951035.1 Colobus angolensis palliatus | reverse complement strand
AACTCATCCTTTTTTATGGCTGCATAGTATTCCATGGTGTATATGTGCCACATTTTCTTAATCCAGTCTGTCACTGATGGACATTTGGGTTGAAATGTCTAAAATTAAGAGATGCTAGTGAGGTTGTGGAGAACAGGGAACGCTTATGCACTGCTGGTGGGTATGTAAATTAGTCCAAACATTGTGAAAATGAGTTTGGCAATTTCTTAAAGTGCTTAGAACAAAACTACCATTTGACCCAGCAATCCTATTGTTGGGTATCTACCCAAAGGAATATAAATCGTTCTACCATAAAAACACATGCATATGTATGTTAACTGCAGTATTATTCATAATAGCAACGTCATGAAATTAACCTAATGCCCATCAATGGTACACTGGATCTAGAAAATGTAGTATGTACACACCATGTATGGAGTCATAAAAACATAATGAGATCATGTCCTTTTGCAGTAACATGGATGGAACTAGAAGACATCATTCTAAGTGAAACAACACAGAAAGAGAAAACCAAACACCACCTATTGTCTCTTATAAGTAGGAGCTAAATATTGAGTACACATGGACACTAAAAAGGGAACAATACACACCAGGGCCTACTTAAGGGTGGAAGTCAGAATAAGGGAGATGATCATTATCTGGGTGATTAAATAATCTGTACACCAAACCTCTGTGACATGAAATTTACTTACAAAACAAACCTTCTTGTGTACCCCTGAAATTAAAATAAAAGTTAAATATATATATATGAATAAATAAATGGGAAAATGACCTGAATAGACATTTCTCATAAAGAAGATATACAAATGGCCAACAGACATACAAAAGAAAACTTGCCATAACTAATCATCAGGGAAATGCAATTCAAAACCACAATGAGATATCATTTTCATGTTATGGAGACTGCTTATTTCCTTAAACTTGAAACAACCTCTGCTATCTCAAACTTTTTATTCTGCAGCTTCCTCATCTCTCCGTTTTCATAGAATTGAAGAGAGTTAGGGCTTTGCTCTGGATTAGGCTTTGGCTTAAGATAATGTCATGGCTAGTTTGATCTTCTATTCAGACCATTAAAACTTTCTCTATATCTGCGATAAGTCTGTTTGCTTTTTATTATTCATTTGTTTCCTTGAGTAGCACTTCCAATTTTCCAATACCATTTTCTTTGCATTCACAATTTGGCCAACGGTTTGGCAGAAGAGGTCCTGCTTTTGGCCTATCTTGTCTTTCAACAGACCTTCCTCACAAAACTTAATATTTCTGACTTTTGATTTAAAGTGAGAGATGGGGCTGGGCGCGGTGGCTCAAGCCTGTAATCCCAGCACTTTGGGAGGCCGAGACGGGCAGATCACGAGTTCAGGAGATCGAGACCATCCTGGTTAACACGGCGAAACCTCGTCTCTACTAAAAAAAAATACAAAAAACTAGCTGGGCGAGGTGGCGGGCGCCTGTAGTCCCAGCTTACTCGGGAGGCTGAGGCAGGAGAATGGCCTAAACCCGGGAGGCGGAGCTTGCAGTGAGCTGAGATCCGGCCACTGCATTCCAGCCTGGGCGACAGAGCGAGACTCCATCTCAAAATAAATAAATAAATAAAAATAAAGTGAGAGATGAGCAGCTGTTCCTTTCACTTGAACACTTAGCTATCATTATAGGGTTATTAAGTGATGTAATTTCAATATTATGTTGTATCAAGGAATAGTGAGGCCCAAGGAGAGGGAGAGAGCAGGAGAACGGCTGGCAGGTGAAGCAATAGCACACACACATTTATCAGTTAAGTTCACTGTCTTATATAAGTGCAGTTTATGATGCCCAAAATAATAACATCAAAAATGCTTGACATCACTAGTCACCAAGAAAATGCAAATTATAATGATCACAGATCACCATGACAAATATAAAAATGAAAAAGTTTGAAATATTGTGAGAATTATCAAAATGTGACACAGAGACACAAAGTGAGCACATACTGTTGGGAAAATGGTGCCAATACACCTGCTTAACCCAAGGTTGCCACAAACCATCAATTCATAAAAAGCACAAGTTTTGAAAAGTGTAATAAATCAAAGGGCAATACAACACATTATAACTATATTTAGAAATATTTCAATAAAAATGCAAAAATACAAAGCAACAACGTGACAGATGTCAAGTAAAAACTGACTTCTTCAGTATGTAAGTGATGGTTACCTGTGGGGAAAAGAGTATGTACATAATGTACACATATATATATATATACCCATTATACCCATATATGTATGTATGTGTTAGTTCACTTAGAATGATGTCTTCTAGCTCCATCCATGTTACTGCAAAAGGGCATGATCTCATTATTTTTTTATGACTCCGTAAATGGTGTGTACATACTACATTTTCTATACATATAATATACACACACACACACACACGCATATATATACACACAAAACACTATATACACACACACACACACACACACAAGTGTGTGAGTGCATATATATACATTTTCCTTTCCTCTAATATATGCTGGTGTGGACTTTACTTTTTATTTATTATTTTTATTTCTAAAATATTTAAAGTCATGTTACATTACACCTGTTGGCATGGGACTTCTGATGCCTTAGGAGAACTGTTTACAACTCTTTTCAAATAAATTTATTATTGGCTTATCTGACTGCAAAATGCTAGTCTAAGGATCACACAACGGGAAGGTGGTTGATTGGTATTCTAGTTTATCTACTTGATCTTTTTTAAATTTTAAAGTCTATAGTTTCATGGAGGGCTATTTTCGTTAGTGTGTACATGACCATGTTATGTTTCATACATTATTTTAAGTATTCACATATTATGGCTATTGTTATATTTCAGTATTTTAAAATAAACTGGCAAATGTCACAGTGCTGAGAAAGTAGTAAACTCTGACTTATTTGATGGACGGTCTCTCTCTTGTCTGTTCCTTTCATCCTCCAATCAGTTTTTAAGCTTTATGAAGAAACTCTTAAAATTGGAGTGAGAAGTATCTAATCATGAGAATATAGAGGGAGGTAAAGCATAAAACAAGCCATACAGAGCTACTCTGCATAAAAAATGACCTTTTAAAAGTATGTTTCATCAAATAAATTTAAGTTTATTTATTTAAATGAACATTTAGATGCCAAAATAATTAATAATTACCAACAATTGCATAGCACTCTTTAGTTTACAGAGTGTTTCTGCAGCATTTGTCTCATTTCATAGCCCATTATATTTCGATAGGAATATTTAATGGGATGCTTTGCTTATACACTGTTCCTATACACCACAGTATCATTATGTGACTAGAACCATTTTGGATATGGCAATCTGAACTTCAATTCTGAATCTACAATTGTCTCTTTCATTGTGGCTTTACAGAGAGTGAGTCATTTAACCTAAGGAGATTTTGCAGATAACTGTAACCATTTAAAACACCAAAATGTTTAATTATAACCACTTTTTAAGAAGAATCATTATAAAATTGACATAACATTTTACCACCTCTTTACAAATCAAGTCTGACATGTTTTAGGTTATAAAATAAAACATGACCATGGTATAATATTGAGGCAATAGAGAAATATATGAAGAAGAAAACAAAAACATCTGTTTCTAAAATTTAAACACAGTCACTGTTTATATTTCAGAATGATTTCAGCCTCTTTACAATGAAATATATTTCTATGTGTACAGTTATCATTATATATCAATCTTATACCTAACATATTGCTTCACCTTGCTTTTTAAATAAATAATATATGATTAGATTTTTTATATTGCTTCATGTCTAGACATATTATAAAAATGAGTAGTCATATTTTTATTTCTTTTATCTAACTTTGAAGGTAATTGTTAAATAAATATATGATAATTTAATTAAATAAAAATTTGACTAATTTCACAATTTTATTCATATTAAAATTAAGAAGACTTAAATTATAAATAGCAGACTTCAATATATTTGCAGAAATCTATATATCATACTGCATCATTTAAAAGTGAGAACTGGAAAACCATTCAGTGAATGCTATGTAATTGGAGATGATGTTTTATGTACTTATTCTGTGATTGTTTATACTTGTTTAAAATATCTCAGTCATGAGTATCTGAGAGATTAAAAATAGACACTGTCTAGAAGGTCCTTAATAGGGTTAAATTTAAATACATGTCTATTTTTTAGTATGTTCCTTCGTACTGAATCATAATATGCTACAATAGACACAATACCAAGGAATCAATAATTAACCTGAAGTTTCAAATACATATTAATAATTAATAATCAAATACATTATTAAGTATGAGGATCCAAGATACTGTAAAGGGAAGATAAAAAGCCTTTTAAAATTTCACAAAATGTGGACTCATTTATTATGGAATCAGAATATTTCAAGGTGCCTTCCACCCTAGAGATCCTAGGAAATAGAACATTAAAATGGAGGTGACATCTATGTTTATATCGAGTGATAGGTACAAAGATAACTACTAATTCAAAAATACTTTATATGGTTCCTCCTTAACACTGAGAATGACAGATGACAAATATAAACCTTTAGGGTTTTATATATAAAGTCGCATCTGTTCATTCACGTTGACTCTGATATGAAAAGAGACAAACTGGATAAAAATAGTCAGGTATGAGAACCCAGTGAAGTGCTCCCAGAATGTTGTTAAACACATAGTCAACTGGAAACCAGCTGACCCTATATTCTGGGGTCAATTATTCAGAAAAGTCTGATGTACTTTTTAAATTGCACTAAACTTTAATTTTTGTAAACTTTATTGGGGACCCAGTAATTCTACAAGCTTCATGAAGACAGGGCCCATGAGCATTTTTGTTACTCTTGTATTTCTAGCACCAAGCATAGTATCTGATATTTTGTAGGTGCTCAACAAATAGTTTTTATTGAATGAAAGAAAATATAGCTTAGTTATAATGTACCTTAAGATTATACATGAGACATTCTGGATAAATTAAAGGTAGTTCTCTCTATATATACATATGATAATATTTTATACACCTATCTATAGATCTATATCTATTTCTATATATAGACATTATAAAATAATTAAAACCACAAACGTCTTATTAAAGTTTTAATCAAGTTTCTGTCTTCCGCCCAAAACCCTCGTACTGAAATATTTTCATCCTCTATTGTAACAAATCTTAGCTAAGAAATTTTAAGAAGCAATATGAATTAAATATTTCATAAAGATATTTAATATTTTCAAGCTATATAGCAAAACATCCTGGTATTATGTAAGGACAAACGGAGAGTGATGGAAGACATGCACATATCATCACATATAGGCTAGGCATCTCTATAACACTGGCCTTAAATTTTCACCATTTGTTCTTGTTCTATTTCTGGCATTCACAAACTAATATTTTCTATTTTTTTAGGAATAATCTTCAGTGTAGTATCTTTAAGAGCTCTAGCTGTGGTAGATGGGACCTAAAGCAGTGAGAGATATTTGTTGGTTGGTCATTTTAAGCAGAGTACTACTCCTGTGATCTGTATACATTACACTGAATATTTTCTTTGCTCAAATAAAAGGAAAATTTTTAAAAATCATCAACAAAGGCAGAGACACAACAAAAAAAGAGAATTTTAGACCAATATCCCTGATGAACATCGATGCAAAAATCCTCAATAAAATACTGGCAAA
>NW_012114699.1:2434158-2437267 GCF_000951035.1 Colobus angolensis palliatus | reverse complement strand
TTATACCTGATATAAATGATGAATTGATGGGTGCTGACGAGTTGATGGGTGCAGCACAGCAACATGGCACAAGTATACATATGTAACAAACGTGCACGTTATGCACATGTACCCTAGAACTTAAAGTATAATAAAAAAAATCAACAAAATAGTATATTTTGTATATAAATATTTATACATTCATATGTAAATGTTTATGCCAGTATATAGGTGTTAAACATATATATTCATTTTAACTTTGCTAGAATGTTTAGCATGCAAGTTATTCAAATATGTTATTTGCCTAATGATTTTATTAAAATACCACAATTGCCGTTCTACACATCAGGAAAATGGTCCCCCACTGCAATATAAAAACAAAATTTTGTACATATTTTTCACCTCAATAGGTTTTGTTGCAGTAGATGATTTAGGCATCTTTAATATTTTATTCAGTGAATGTTGGTATAACAGGGTGAGAGTTTGTTCATCACAGCTTCATTGAATTCCTTTTTATAGTATTTAAATAATGAATGTCATTTTTTTAATAAACTGGCATTTCAAAATAATATTCTGGCATATTTTCTCATTTAAATATATATGTCTATGTCCGTTTTGATTTGAAGATTTCTGCTATTTTTAATAGCGCTGTCAATTATCTCTCACTCAATTTAGAGTTTCTTTTTCTTTCACTCATCAGAAATGAATAAATGCAGACTGTAAATTGAGCTAGAAATGCCAATGTCCACAAAATAGACTTCTGTCAATATATAGAGCTTTTATGGTGTTGGTGGGATGCCACTGTACTTCATTTCCTAACCTCCACTGAAATGCCAGAACTCTGTGAAAAATGAATGGAAGCTCATTTTTAATGTAGGGAGCCCTTTCACCAGAGTCCAAGCTACTCTTCAGTAACTAGTTATTTGGATAGGCACAGTAACATTTCTAACTGTGAACCTCCCTCAGTCAATCAAGTAGAAATGGAATGGCTTTAAGTGTATTAAAATTAAGATAATGTGTTAGGGTACACAACTTCAGTTAATTCCTGCAGTAATAATATGAGGTAGGTTTTATCCTCATTTTGCAAATAAATGAACTGAAACTCAGAAAGGCTAAAAACACTGCCCAAGGTACAAAATCTAATAAGAGAGAAATGAGATTCCACCCCTGCCTTCCTACCGCAAAGCCTATGTTTTCTTTTCTACTCTGTGATGTCTCCCAGTAATGTTAACACTGTATTTAGACGGCTGAATTTTAACTTAAAGCCTATAAATGTACATTCCTTTCAAAACTGCTCTCATGTTTACTCAGAAAAGTCATTGATTATAAATCAGTTTTTGTCTCCCATTTGCTCAGTATTTCTTAGAAAAAAAAGTCCTGACCATCTTATTGTACAGTAAAAAACAAACTCCTGCACTGCTATTTTGGGAAAATACTTATTGTTTTGAATAATTGGAGTGCTTCACATTAGCAGTTCCTCTTGCTTCAGCTCTAGCTAGATTTGAAATGTCAGCATGAGCCATTTCTCTATATTCTGGAAGTAGGGAATATTTGAAGACTCCAGACACATACAATATGGCATCCAGACCAGAGGGAACGATAGGTCAATCCCTGGCAGATGGCATAATGAGTTGGAGAAGCTAATGGCAGATGAACTAGGTGAATTAGGCAAAACAAAAGAGCTTTTGGCTAACTAACATAAAACACAAAGAAGGCACTGAATGAGTCTACTCCTTTCTGATAATGATGCCAAGTTGGATTTAGAAAACAATGTGGTAAGGATAAGCTATATGGAAGATAGTAAAGTGATATTCCTGTATACGCATGATATGGTAAATGCAGCTAATGTAAGCAAAGTGTTTGATGTTTTTGGTTAACTAAGCCCTTACGTTTGATGGGTAATGTTTGTAACAAACTTAGTAATAATTTTATGTTGTCAGGGTAGAATATGATTTTATAAATTGATTACTATATCATATAGTTAAACTTTAAACTTTACTACAGTCTTCATGCACTAAGCAATTGACTCCAATTATGGATTTTATATTTTATGTTAAGAAATTAAGAACTCATAACACTTAAAATAATTGTAATGTTTTCTCTAAGCTGAATTTTTCCTTTGATACTGATCGAAAGGAACCACTGTTTTTCATTTATTGATCAAAGTATCTTGTGTGTGTGTGATGTTTTATCAATCTAAGAGGATAGTGAAATTACAAAGCAATAGAGCATTGAGATGTTTTCCCCAGTAGCTTTGATGAATTTGCATCAGTCCTGTCAAACTATTTCTTAAAACTTTACACTTTATTTTTTCCAGCTTTATTAAGGCAAAATAGACAGATAAAAATTATATATATATATGCACACACACACATATATATATATTTTCAAGGTATACAACATGATTATTTTATATATGTATCCATTGTGAAATATTACCAGAATCAATTCAACTGACACATTCATCATCACAGTTAGTTATCATTGGTATGTGTGTGGTGTGTGTGTGTGTGTGTGTTTGTGTGTGTGGTGAAAACACAATCTACTCTCTGCAAATTTCAAGCAAACAATGTATTATTAACTATAATCACCATGCTACCCCCAGTAACTTATTCATCTTGTAACTGAAAGTTTTTACCCATTGCCTAACATCTCCCTGTTTCCACCAGCTCCAGTCCCTGGCAATCACCGTTCTTTATCTATTTATTTGTTGATGGATACACATGTAATATATGTATACACATGTAATATATGCTGTTGAATAATTAATTGGAAATTTCTAGTTTAAAATATATCTGATCTTTTGTTTCGGACAAAATCTCTCCAGATAGCCTATAAAATATTAGAAATCTGTAGAAAATGTTAAGAACACGCAGAGCAAAAAAAAAAAAAAAATTAAAAGAGACAAAAATTTTAAAAAAGATAAAATGAAGGCCAATATATGGGCTACTGAGACTAGATTAATAAACTAGAAAAAGTCTCCTTTAAGAAAGTAAGATCGCCAGGCGTGGTGGCTCACGTCTGCAATCCCAGCACTTTGGGAGGCCGAGGCGGGCGGATCACGAGATCAGGAGATCGAGACCCTCCTGGCTAACACAGTGAAACCCCGTCTCTACTAAAACTACAAAAA
>NW_012114699.1:2409095-2433516 GCF_000951035.1 Colobus angolensis palliatus | reverse complement strand
AAAAAGAGAGAGAGAGAAATTACAAATTTTTATTGTACATGACGGAACAAGTTGGGTGCAGAAAAAATGTATAAAAAACCTGGAAAAAGGATTAAAACATGTGCACATTAACTGTTCTCTATGGACTAGAAAAGCTATCTAACCATTATTTGAGTTGGCAGAGATTGGAAACAAATAGTTCACTGGTTCTGTTGCCAAATATTTTGTTTGAAGAGCATTTGCTTCATTTGAAAATGATTAAAGAGGAAAAAAAAATCACAGCAATGGAGCATCACCTAAAATTCAAAAGAAGAGAATAGTACTGCAAATGAGATCCTGCAAGAGCCAGAAGAAAATATGTAAAAATTATTTGACATTCTAAACACAGTGGGGGAAACCCACATCTTGAGATACAAGAGCACAAGGGCATATGGATAACAGACTGAGATGAACAGGCAACAAAAATTGATATAAACAAAAATAAGCAAGACAAGGAAAAGTTTCAGTGTACCACAAATGCAATAAAAGATGAGAAAATTAAAGTACACATTGGAGTTACTGAAGAGAAAAATTTACTGTAGAATATAAAATTAGTAATGTAGACTGAAAACTTATTATTTTTTGTTGGAATCCAGAGACAGCAAAAAGCGATAAAAATGGGAGAGAAAATTGTAGCTATGCAAAAAATAAAATGGAGATCTAATTTATAAATAATTGTCATACCTGAGGAACAAATTTACCAAAAGTGGTAATAAAAAATATGCTAGAAGACAACTTTCCAGAGGTGAAGAAATACGCATATTGAAAGGGATTACCAATTCCAAGCAAAAATAATGAAAATAAATACATATTCTTAAATTATTTCATCATTAGGATAAATTTGAAAGGCATTTAAGAAGTGGGAAATAATAAAAACAGCATCTAAAGAGCTCTGATGGGAAAAGGATTTGACAGGTCTTTTACATTTAGTCATGATGACTTCCATTTGTGAAGGCAATAGAAGTAGATCTTCAGATATAGAAGGGCTCAGAAAATATACTACCCACATAGACTTTTCAATAAGTTATATTGGGGCTTAATTAAGCCAATTGAAGGATAATTTTTTTAAAGTCAACAATGTGAAAATCATGGTATATGAGGCTAGCAGAATTTTATTTACTCAATTTGAATATCACTTTGGGAATCACATTGAGAGTTTAAGTTTTAGGTGGTTTATGGAAACTAGAGGTGAACCCTGAATTTATAGCACTACCATAAGAAACTATTCTTTGATTTCACTCTTTTTTCTATTACCAGGAAACATGTTTTTTACACGTCTTTTATCTCACAGTTCAGATAGAATCTCTTGTCATTTTTAATGACAACGTTTTCAACAATTATTGGTGATGTACTGTTCCAGCACTTGCTAGCAATATAGAAACAATTTACGTAGCTACGGTTTCAGAGTATTGTTCCAGGAGAATTACTGAATAATTTCTATTCTCCACAAAATCATATCTGCTTAAAGGAATAAATATAATAAAACATTTATGATGAAGAAAGATGACTAATAGTTTACAGAATCTTTAAAACTCACTGACCATCTTGATTAATTGCTGTATAGGTTTGTGCTTTGTGATTTACCACATCTAAACTCAGGTGGGATATTGATAATGCATACAGTAATTTATAGAGTTATGAGGGTGGCTGGAAAATCTTAAGATGAATCCTAAACACCAAAATATCTCCTCATTGGCATGGCAGTATAAAATCTAGTTTAAAAAAAAAAGACAAAAAGTCTAAATTCAGAATCTTCCACTTTGACTTCAGCCTACACAATAATTACATTGATGTCAATATTGATGACCCAGATATACAATATTATTTATTTATTTATTCAATAAATAATTGTTGAACAACTCTCACGTACAACTTTCCTGGAAACTAGATACAGAGCTGTGGTAACCTTGTTTGGTGATTACCTCTTTTCTAAACCGTCATTCATAATAACCTCTTTATTCAAATATATTAAATATTCAAACCCTCATCCTTATATTTTAACTATCTCCTGGATTTAAATAACACCATATTCATTCCATGATACAAAGCCAATAACTCCAACTCCACTCTTAACCATTTTCCTCAATTCCTGTCTCTTTTTACTTTTGATTCTAATCCTTTACCAGTATAAGAGATGATATTATATGTAGTGAAGAGATTATCATTCAGAAAATGCTAACAAGTCACTTATGTATTTTACTAAATGAACAACATAAACAAAAAACCTGCATCCAAATACTACATTTGCTTTTGACACTAGACCTGGTTTTTCAATGCTAACTGAAAAGAAAATGAGAACCAAAATATGGGACAGAAAAAAAGTTCTACCATTCTCTTCACGAACATTTCTCTACCTCTTCTTGGGACCTTGGAATTCAGGTCTTTGTTAGATTAGGTACGATTCCATCTTTGTAAATATATGTACAGCTTTGGAGCCAAAATTTACAAATTACCTTGAAAGAAATATTTCCTTGTCCAAATCGTTCTTGCGAACACTATGTAGGGATTTTATACATGAATTTACTGCCGTTTCCAATTATATGTGAAGGCCAGTTGGCTTGTACCATTGAAGAAAGTTATTATGAGTGTGTGTGCATGTTGTGTGTGTGTGTGTATACTGCCCATGAATATAACTTTGAGAGTGATAAATTAGATATCACTATATTTTCAGGAAAAAAAATTCAAAATGTCACATATTCTGAACTAAAGGTTCGGTGAAGCTGGAGGAAAGCTATATATGGGATATATTTTAATGTGATGAGTTAATGTGTACCTACAAACAACCAGCAGAAAGTCAGAAATTACAGATAGAATAATTAATTTGACCAGAATAACTTACTAAAATTTCAGGTCATTTTACCACGTGTTTGTAGATATTCCTCCCATCTTCCCACTCCTCAGTATATTTTTAAAATTTTTTAATTTTTTTATGTTTGTGGGTACATTGTAGCTGTACGTATTTATGGAGTACATGAGATATATTGATATAGGTATACAATGCACAATAATATCAGGGTAAATGAGTTATTCATCATCTCAAGCATTTATCATTTCTTTGTGTTCCAAACTATCCAATTATACTATTTTAGTTATTTTAGACATACAATAAATTAAATTATTATTTACTGTAGTCACCCTGGTGTGCTATAAAAGAATAGATCTTATTCAGTATATCTAACTGTATTTTTATTCCTATTCATTGTTCTCTCTCCCCACACCCCAACTCCTCTGATCTCTTGTTACAATGAATTATAATTTATCTTCATGAGTTAAATTGTTTTACTTTTTCTTCTCTTTTTTTTTTTTTTTTTTTTTTTTTGAGACAGAGTCTTACTCTGTCACCAGGCTCGAGTGCAGTGGTACAGTCTTGGCTCACTGCAATCTCCGCCTCCCAGGTTCAAGTGATTCTCCTGTCTCTGCCCCCTGAGTAGCTAGAATTAAAAGTGCTCACCACCACCCCCAGCTAATTTTTGTATTTTTAGTAGAGACGGTGTTTGACCATGTTGGCCAGGATGATCTTGATCTCTTGACCTTGTGAACTGCCCTCTTCGGCCTCCCAGAGTTCTGGGATTACAGGTGTGAGCCACCATGCCTGGCCTAATCTATCTTCATGAGTTAAACTGTTTTACATTTTGTTTGTTTGTTTGTTTTTTGAGACAGAGTCTCTCTCTGTCACCAGGCTGGAGTGCAGTGGTAAGATCTTGGCTCACTGCAACCTCCACCTTTTACTTTTTATACCTCCGACAAATAAGTGAGAACATGGGGAGTTTGTATTTCTGTGTCTGGTTCATTTCACTTGACATAATGATCTCCAGTTTTATTAATGTTTTTGCAAATGACTAGATCTCATTCTTTTTTATGGCTAAATAATACTCTATTGTGTATACGTACCACATTCTCTTTATCTATTAATATGTTGATGGACACTTAAGTTGCTTCCAAATTTTGGCTATTGTGAAGAGTGCTGTAATAAACATGGGAATGCAGATGCCTCTTCCATATACTGATTTCCTTTCTTTTGTGTATATATTGAGCATTGGGATTGCTGGATTGTATGGTAGCTCTATTTTTCTTCTTCTAAGGAACCTCCAAAAACTGTTCTCTATAGTGGCTGTACTAATTCACATTGCCACCACCAGGGTACAGGGGTTCCCTTTTCTCCACATCCTCACCAGCATCCAATATTGCTGTCTATTGGATAAAAGCCATTTTAACTGGGTTGAGAAAATGTCTCATTGTAGTTTTGATTTTCATTTCTCTAATGATCATTGATGTTGAGGACCTTTTCATATACCTGTTTGCCATCTGTATGGTTTCTTTTGAGAGATGTGTATTCAGATATTTTGCCCATTTTTAATTGGATTATTAGATTATTTTCCTATTGAGTGATTTAAGCTCCTTACATATTGTGGTTATTAATCTCTTGTCAGATGGGTAGTTTGCA
Source organism: Colobus angolensis palliatus (assembly GCF_000951035.1). Taxonomy (NCBI): domain Eukaryota; kingdom Metazoa; phylum Chordata; class Mammalia; order Primates; family Cercopithecidae; genus Colobus; species Colobus angolensis. The sequence continues at coordinate 2,429,054 of NW_012114699.1, read as the reverse complement.
AATATTTTCTAACATTCTGTGGGTTGTCTATTAACTTCATTGTTTCCTTTGCTGTTCATGAGCTTTTTAACTTGATGTGATCTCATTTGCCCATTTTTTGCTTGGTTGCCTGTACTTATGGGGCGTTGCTCAAGAAATTTTTGCCCAGATCAATGTCCTGGAGATTTTCCCCAATGTTCTCTTGTAGTAATTTCACAGTTTCAGGTCTTAGATTTAAAAGTCTTTAATTCACTTTTATTTGATTTTTGTATATGGCAAGAAATAGGGGTCTAGTTTCATTCTTCTCCACATGGATATCCAGTTTTACCAACACCATTTATTGAAGATACTGTTCTTTCTCCAGTTTATAACCTTGGAAACTTTGTCAAAAATGAATTTGCTGTATATGTGTGGATAAATCTTTGAGTTATCTATTCTGTTTCACTGAAATATGTATTTGTCATTATGCAAGTACTATGGTGATTTGGTTACCAGGGCTCTGTAGAATAATTTGTATTTTGATTTTTTATTTTAAACTTTAATTTTAGGTTCAAGAGCCCATGAGCAGGTTTGTTATATAGGTAAACTTGTATCACAGGAATTTGATGAAGAAATTATTTCACCACCAAGGTTCTAAAGCTAATATCCAATAGTTATTTTTTATGGTCCTCTCTCTCATCCCATCCTCCACCCACAAGTAGGCCTCACTGTGTTGTTCCCATCTTTGTGTTCATATGTTCTCATCATTTAGCTCCTACTTATAAGTGAGAACAGGCAGTATTTGGTTTTCTGCTCCTGCATTAGCTTGCTAAGGATAATGGCCTCCAGCTCCGTCTGTGTTCCTGCAAAGGACATGATCTCATTCTTTTTTATGGCTACATAATATTCCATGGTGCATATGTGCCATATTTTCTGTATCCAGTTTTTCATTGATGTATATTTAGGTATATTCCATGTCGTTGCTATTGTGAATAGTGCTGCAATGAACATACAGGTGTATGTAAATTTATGATAAAATGATTTATATTACATTGGGTTTATATATACAGTAATGGGATTGCTGAGTCAAAAGGTAGTTCTGCTTTTAGCTCTCTGAGGAATCCCCACATTGCTTTCCACAGTGGTCAAATTAGTTTACACTCCTGCTAGCTGTGTATAAGCATTTACTTTTCTCCACAGTCCCACTAGCATCTGTTATTTTTGACTTTAATAATAGCCATTCTGACTTGTGTGAGATGGTATCTTATTGATATTTTGATGTGTGTTTCTCTAATGATCAGTAATATTGAGCTTCTATTCATATGATTGTTGGCCACATGTATGTCTTCTTTTGAAAAGTGTCTGTTCATGTCCTTTGCTTATTTTTTAATGGGGTTCTTTGTTATTTTCTTGTAAATTTGTTTAAGTCCCTTATAGATACTGGATATTAAACTTTTGTCAGATGCATAGTTTGCAAAAATTTTCTCCTATTGTGTAGGTTGTCTGTTTACTCTGCTGATAGTCTCTTTTGCTATACAGAAGCTCTTTAGTTTAATTAGATCCCATTTGTCAATATTTGCTTTTGTTGCAATTGCTTTTGGTGTCTGCATCATACAATCTTTGCCCATTCCTATGTCGAGAATGGTATTGCCTAGTATTTTTATAGTTTTTGTATTTTACATATAAGTCTTTAATCCATCTTGAAATAATTGTTATACATGGTTTAAGGAAGGGCTCCAGTTTCAATCTTCTGCATATGACTAGCCAGTTATCTGTGTTACAGTATCCTTTGGGTGTTGCTTCACCATCTGAAAACCTATGGAACTGGTGGTGCCTCTGCTTGAGTTTTGTTCTCACCCATTGAGCTCATTTTGCCCACTCAGCCTGGCAGGTTACACTCAGCTCTTGCTACCTGCCCGGATTCCATGCCTGCTAAGAGTAAGCCACACACGGACCTGGGAGGGGTGTGTGAGTGAGCAAGTGCCGGGTCCAGCCACTGTGTACAGCCAGGCATGCTGGCTGTTGCAGTGGAGCAGGCAGCTCCAAGCACCAGCACAATTGCTAGCTCTGTGTGAGGCTGTGGCTGGACCAGATGTACAGCAAGCAGCTTCCACTGTGGGCACCGGCATCTGGACAAGGGGAACGTGGTGGCACTCAAGAGCTTGGAAACACTAGGAACTGAAGAGCCCCAAAGTGGGTTTTACAACGAACGTATCACAGCCCTGGCACGACGAGCCCCGATGTCTGGGCTCCCAGAAGGGCCACAGGTATTCTTTCCTTCATGTCACCTGCAGCACAGCCAGCAGGGTTGGGGGCATGTTTTGGGGGGACATGCTTCAGCCTTTTGGGGTTACTACTCTTTCAGTCTCACTGCTCCACTCTGGCCCGCAGCTAGTGTGCTGGCCCGTCCCTGCCACTGCTTCCCACCACGTGAGGCAGCTGCCCAGTGCCAGTGGAGCATGGGAGGGCTACAGTGTTACAGAAGCTCTGGTTTGGGGAACCCCTAGGTCTGGGCCCCCAGGAGGGTCACTACTCTTCACTCTCACAGTCCGGAAGCATGTCACCACCTGCAGCTATGGGAGCCAGCCAAGAACTTGTTATAGTTCCTTTCATTTCCACCGTTTGGTGGGTCGTAAGTTCTTGTCCTGCATCCGTAAAGAATTAGGTTACATGGGCAACTGGAGGGTGAGCACGGCAGGGAGGAGCTTCATTGGGTGACTGGACAGTTTTTAGCAGACAGGAGACCTAAAGTGGGCACCTCTTATCCACAGGCAGGTTGTTCTGACAAGTGTGTGAGTCTGGCTGAGTGGGAGTGGGGGTATGGTATCTATGGGCTCAGAATAGAGGAAGTTACGGGCTCAGAATAGAGCAAGTGTCTGCTGATTGGTCCATGGGTGGCCATGGGTGGGCCTGGAAGAAGCACCATCCTATTGGCCAAAAGGCATCAAGGAAGTTCTCATTCCCAGTCCTGAACTCCACCTGGACCTGGTAGCCCAGCCCCAGGTTTCAGGCTGTCCCTGGCTTGAAGGTGGGGTTTCCCCTGGGACCTGGCCCTTCCCACCTAGGAACCTGTCTGCCTCCCATTGCCATCAACATGCTATCTGTGGCACCCAGGCAATCTGCACCAAAGTTCACTCACAGGCCTACGCCAAGCCACCCTCAGCCAGTCCAGATGTGGCAGGGGGCTGGTGTGTCACTGCCACCCAGAGCACGCACACACCTGGATAGGTTATGACAGAGCCTGGGCTGGGTCACAACTTTGCCCTGCACTGGAGCAGGCGCCAGGATTGGGGAGAGGTAAGGGAGCAGGAGTAGGCACTTCGAGGCTGTGGGGGTAGGGGGCTTTCCAGGCCCCCAGGAGTGCAGGGATGCCTGGGTCCAGAGCCATGGCTGGGCAGCTGCAGTTGTGCCTGGGAGTATGAGCTCCTGCCCTGCCAACTCGGTAGGGCATGGGGCTCCTGCTGGGATCACCTGTTCCTGTTCCCCACTGGCTCCATGGGGCACACAGCTGTTGCTGCACCTCCCACGATGCAGCTGACATCCTTGTAGCCGCTGCTCCAGATGGCCACCACCATCAACAGCACCATTTATTGAATAGGGGGTCCTTTCCCTATTGCTTGTTTTTGTCATCTTTGTGGAAAATAAGATGGTTATGAATGTGCTGTTTTATTTCTCGACTCTCTATTCTGTTCCATTGCTCTATATGTATGTTGTTGTACTAGTCCCACGCTATTTTGGTTACTGTAGCCCTGTAGTATTGTTTGAAGTCAGCGTTAGCGTGATGCTTCCTGCTTTGTTCTTTTTGCTTAGAATGGCTTTGGCTATTCAGGCTTTTTTTTTTTTTTTTTTTTTTTTGTTCCACATTAATTTTAAAATAGTTTTTTTCTAGTTCTGTGAAGAGTGTCATTGGTAGTTTGACAGGAATTGCATTGAATCTGCAAATTGCTTTGGGCAGTATGGCCATTTTAATGACATTGATTCTTCCCATCCATGAGCATGGAATGGTTTTCCATTTGTTTGTGTCATCTCTGATTTCTTTGAACAGTGTTTTATAATTCTCCTTTTAGAAATCTTTCTCCTCCCTGGTTACCTAAATTCTTAGGTATCTTATTCTTTATATGGCCGTTGTGAGTGATATTCCTGATTTGGCACTAAGATTAGCTGTTGATGTATAGAAACGCTAGCAATTTTTGTATGTTGATTTTGTATCCTGAAACTTTGCTGAAGTTGTTTATCAGCTTCAGGAACTTTGGGGCCAAGACTATGGGGTTTTTCACATTACAGAAGCATGTCATTTGCAAACAGGAATAGTTTTACTTCCTCTCTTCTTATTTGGATGCTCTTTATTTTTTTCTCTTGACTGATTGTGCTGGCCCAGACTTCTAACACTATTTTGAATAGCACGGGTGCAAGAGAGCAACCTTGTCTTGTCTGGTTTTCAAAGGGAATAATAATTCCGAGTTTCCCACAATCAGTATAATGTTGTCTGTGTTTCTGTCATATATGGCTCTTATTATTGTGATGCATGTTCTTTCAATACCTAGTTACTGAGAGTTTTTATCAAGAAGGGGGGTTGAATTTTATGAAAAGCATTTTATGCATCTATTGAGATAATCATGTGCTTTTGTCTCTAGTTCTGTTTATATGATGAATCACATTTATTGATTTACATATGTTGAAACAACCCTGCATCCCGTAGATAATAGCCTACTTGATCATGGTGGATTAGCTTTTTGATGTGCTGCTGGATTCAATTTGCAAGTATTTTGTTGAATATTTTTGTATCAATGTTTATCAAGGATATTGGCCTGACGTTTTCTTTTTTTGTTGTGTTTATGTCAGGTTTTGCTATCAGGATGATGAGTTTGGGAGGAGTCCTTTCTCATCAATTTTTTGGAATAGTTTCAGTAAAATTGGTACCAGCTCTTTGTGCATATGGTAGAATTAGGCTGTGACTTTGTCTGGTCCTGGACTTTTCTTGGTTATTAGGCTATTTATTACTGACTCAATTTTGGAGCTCATTACTGGTCTGTTCAGGGATTCAATTTCTTCCTGGTTCAGTCTTGGAAGGGTGTATGTATCCTGGAATTTATATATTTCTTCTAGATTTTCTAGTTTGTGTGCATAGAGGTTTTTGTAATATTCTGTGATGTGTATTTGTATTTCTGTGGGGTCATTGGTAATATCCCCTTTGACATTTCTGATTGTATTTAATTGGATATTCTCTCTTTTCTTCTTTATTAGTTTAGCTAATGATCTCTTATATTAATCATTTAAAAAAAAAAAAAAACAAACATTGCTACTGGCTCCATTGACCTACTGAATGGCTTTTTGGGTCTCAATCTCCTTCAGTTCAGCTCTGATTTTGGTTGTTTCTTGTCCTCATCTAGCTTTGGGATTTGTTTGCCCTTTCTTCTCCAGTTTTTTTAGTTGTGATATTAGGTTGTTAATTTGAGGTCTTTCTAACTTCTTGATGAGGGCATTTAGTGCTATACATTTTCCTCTTAACACTGCCTTAGCTCTGTCCCGGAGATTCTGGTATGTTTTATCTTTGTTCCCATTAGTTACAAATAACTTCTTGATTTCTGTCTTAAGTTCATTATTTACCAAAAAGTCACTCGGGAGCAGATTGTTTAATTTCCAGGTAATTGTATGGTTTGAAGTAGTTTTCTCTGTCTTGAATTCTATTTTTATTGTGCTGTGGTCTGAGACGGAGGTTGGTATGATTTTGCATCTTTTGCATTTACTTAGGAATACTTTATTTCTGAATGTGTAGTCAATTTTAGAGTAAGTGCCATGCGCAGATGAGGAGAATGCGTATTCTGTTGTTCTGGGGTAGAGAGTTCTGTAGATGTCTCTCTGATCCATTTGGTCCGGTGTTTAGTTCAGGTCCTGAATATCTTTATCTATTTTCTGCCTCATTGATCTTTCTAATACTGTCAGTGGGGTGTTAATGTCTCCCACTATTACTGTATATCATTTGAAGTCAGGTAATACAATTTCTCTAATTTTATTATTTTTGCTCAGAATAGCTTTGGCTATTGAGTCTTTTGTAGTTCCACATAAAGTTTAGACACTTTTTCTCTGTTCTGTGAGAAATGTCATTAGTATTTTGATATAAATTGCACTGAATCTGTACATTGCTTTGAGTATTATGGATATTTTTAAAATCTTGATTCCAATCCACAAACAGGGAATATCTTTCTATTTTTTGGTGTCCTCTTCAATTTCTTGCGTCAATGTTTTACAGATTTTATTGTAGAGATCTTTCACTTCCTTGGTTAATTCTTAGGTATTTTTCTTTATTTATAGCCATTGCAAATGGGGTTAGTTTCTTAATTTCTTTTTCAGATTGATTGTCTGTTCCTGGCATATAGAAATGCTACTGAGTTTTCTGTGTAGATTTTGTATCCTGCAACTTGATGTAATTTTTTTATAAGTTCTAATAGGTTTTTGGTGTAGTCTCAAGTGTATCCAAATATAAGATCATATTAACTGCAAAGAAGGATAATTTTACTTCTTTCTTTCCAATTTGGATGCATTTATTTATTTCCCTTGTCTAATTACTCTAGCTAGGACTTCCTGTACAATCTCAAATAACAGTGGTGAAAGTGGGCATCCTCATGTTGTTTCAGATCTCAGAGAAATAGGCTTTCTACTTTTCCCCATTGAGTATGATACAAGGTCTGTCATATATGTCTTTTAGTGTTTTGAGGTATGTTCCTTCTCTACAATATTTTAGTTTTTAACATGAAGGGATGTTTAATTTCACCAAATGCCTTTTCACCATCAATTGAAGTAATCATATGTTAATTGTCTTTCATTCTGTTGCATAATGTACAACACTGATTGATTTACATATGTTGAACCATCCCTGTATCCCTTGGACAAATTCCACTTGATTATGATAAATGATCTTTTAAATCTGTTATTGAATTCAGCTTGCCAGCACTCTGTTGAAGAGTTTTGCATTGATGTTCATCAGGGATATTTGGCAAGTAGTTTTTTTTGTTGTTGTTGTTTTTGTTTTTTTATGACTCATTGTCTGGTTTGGGTATTGGGGTAATGCTGGCCTCATAGGCCTCATAGAATGAGATTGAAAGTATTTCCTCCTCCAGTATTTTTCAGAATAGTTTGAATGGAATTGGTATTAGTTCTTACTAAATATTTTGTAAAATTCAGCAGTGAAGCCATCAAGTCCCAAGCTTTTCTTGACTGGGAAACTTTTTATTATGTCTCCATTCTAATTACTTGTTTTTGGTCTGTTCTGGTTTTGGATTTCTTCATGATACATTCTTGGTAGGTTGTATGTGTCTAGAAAATTATCCATTATCCATTTCTTCTAAGTTTTCTAATGTATTGGCATATAGTTAATCATATTAGTGTCTACTAAACCATTGGATTTGTGTGGCCTCAGTTATAATGTCTCTTTTCTCATCTCATTGTATTTATTTGGATCTTCTTTCTTTGTGTCTTAAATAGTCTGGCTAAAGGTTTGTCAGTTTTGCTTATCATTACAAAAACACATCTTTTCATTTTGCATTATTTTATTCAGTTCGATTTCATTTATGTGTGCTCTGATTTTATTATGTTTTCTCTTCTACTGATAATGTTGGGTTTGTTTTGCTTTTGCTTTTCTAAACTTTAATATGCCTTATTCACTTGCTTATTTTAAGTATTTCTGCTTTTTTGATATAGGCATTTATTGCTATAAACTTTCTTCTTATTACTGCTTTGGCTGTATCTCAAAGGTTTTGGTATGTTGTAGCTCCATTTTCATTTGTTTCAAGACATTTTTCAATTTTCTTCTTAGTTTATTCATTGACCCCACTGGTCATTCAGGAGAATATTATTTAATTTCCATTTGTTTGTATAGTTTCAAAAATTTCTCTTCTTATTGATTGTTAGTTTTACTCCACTGTGGTCAGAGAAGGTACTTGATGTTTTGATTTTTTTTAATACTCGTTTTCTGGCCGAACATATTGTCTATCCTTGAGAATGATCCATGTGCTTAGAAGAAGTGCAGTCATTGGATAATATGTTTTAAAAAATATATATTAGGTCCATTTGACCTATCATGTAGATTATGTCCAATGATTCTGTGTTAATTTTATGTCTGCATCATCTTTAGATTTCTAGTTTTCTGTTCATTTTTGTCAATCAAACAATATGTTGGTCACTCTTTTGTTCTGTCTGGGTGGCCATAACTAAAATGCCATAAACTGGATGGATTTCAAACAACAGAAATTTATTGTTCATAGCTTTGGGGCTTGTAAGTCCAAGATTAGGGGGCCAGCAGAGTTAATTTCTTGTGAAGACTCACATTCTTGTTCACAGATGGTGCCTTCTTGTTGCATCCTAACATGGTGGAAGAGGTTAGCTATATCCCTGGGCTTTCTTTTATAAAGGCAACTAATAGATTCATGTGGGTTCTGCCATCATGACTTAATCACCACACAAAGGACGTACATTTTAGTACTATCACATTAGGGATTAGGTTTCAATGTATGAATTTTGGGGGAATGGATTCAGATTATAGTATGCCATACCATACCATAGCACCGTGTTGCTCTTTTTGATTGCTTTAGAAGTTACAGGTATGTTTTCCCACTAATATTTTTTTCTCTTAAAGAAAGGACTCACTGTGACACATTCCAGCCTGTGGAAACAAAGACTTCTATTTCAGGGTGAGAAATGAGAAGCAGGCTGACTTGATCAACATTTCAAACTTGATAAAGTAAGAAAAGCTTTACTGGGAGTACATTACTTAAATCTAATTCATTTTGCTGTCTTATTCTCTATACGAACTCTGCCTTTTTGCCCTATGAATTTGTTTGAACTTAAGCTCTTTTTTTCTGCCGTGCAGTGAAAAGAATTTGCCCAATACTAATAGTGGCCAGTGTTACTGATTGTGAGAATCTATATCTGCATTATCATGTGACAACATTTGTATTATTGGTGACAATTATTCCAGTTACTTTACCATTCCATCATCTTAATCTGAAAGTCTGTTTTATTCATTACTATTGGAATATGTAAATTAAAACTTTTAGTTTGATCAGGTTTATAGTTTCTAAGTAATTTTTACATAAATTATAATAATTAAGTTTTTTACTTAACATTTTGCATTATTCTGTTTTGGTCCCCAAAAAGGTAATAGCAAGCACATATCAGTGTTTTCAGTGTTTTACATACATTAATTGTTTTAAATCTTTACAACAACTCTATGAAGTGGGTATTATTATTACTGTCCCCAATTTGTAAATGACTGAATTAGCCATTGAAAGGTTAAATAACTTGCTCAAGATAACACAGCCACTCTATAATATAGCTAAAGTTTGAATAAATATGGTCTAGCCTCTGAGTCTGTTCTCTTCACCATTATGCTTCTCAAAAGCTTCTCAACAGCGTTTTCTTCTTTTTCTTCAATGTTATAATGAAAGAAATTTACTCTAAGAGCATTTTTTAACATCTAGGGCTAAAAACTCAATTGATTCAGCACTTATATTTCTCGATATCTTAAAGATAGGCTTGCTCATCTGCTCTTAAGAAGAAATCCCGTGGTTATCTCTATTCTTTCATTAGTCAACTACAAGTAAAATAGAATATGATTACAAACATAATGACTGCATTTGCAGGTTACACTAAAATTTGTAAGTTATCCACATCTCTATCTGCTTCAATTTTCATGTAATTTAGATAAGAAATGGTTTATATGAGTCACAGCATCATTTGATGATTGACTTTTAACTTCCCTTGCAATGCCATTAAAAAATAAGAATATATAAATGTGCAAATTAGTTGCCCCTACCCTTCTCATATTGGCCTTTAGAACTCATTGCTAACAGCTTCAGGCATTTAACAATGTCTTTTATTGCAAGGTCATATAAGTGAGGTATTTCCTATGCCAACATTTTGCTCTAATGATTGCTAAACCAGAAACTTCATCTCTATATGAGAAAACTTTTTCTAAATATTTAATTATACAATTAGTTTTAGTGGGTATAACAAGAATATAGTTAAACATCCAAGTGGATAACTAAATATTATACCTATCACCAATGTATATGTTTAAAACAGTTTAACAGTAAGATCAACTCTGATAATCAATATCTATATCTGTTAATGTCTATCACCTTTAAGAATTACATAAAATCTTATGTCTACATTAAATATCCTGGAATTTATTAATAAGACACTATAAAACTTGGTTTTCAGCAGAGATTGTTAAAAATGAATAATTGACATTAATATTGATGATACTACTGTCACTATCACAAAATATTTATATGCATATTTACATTCCATTTAAATATACTTTTAATTTTAAAAACTCCTGGGTGAAAATAATTGTTAAAATATTTTCAAAAATTTTATAGCTCATAACTCACCACCTGCATTCCTACATACTCTGATCAAATCACAAAAGTCCCTACTAAAGCCTTTACCTTGGACTAAAGAACCCACATTTATTTATCTAAGTCCTTCACTAGTCTATGAATTCCTAGAAGACAGGCACTATGTTTAATTGTTACACCAGTGACTATCAGAATAATTAATAAATAATACGTACTCAGGAATCTTTCTTAAATAAACAGATCAGTGAATAAATAAATGAAAAAAATTAACAAATTGCTTAGCATATAGAAGCAATTGAAGACAAGGGAAGAAACTATGTTTTCCTAAAAGGATTGTCAGAACAAGAATACAAAAATGGATATGCATAGAGGCCACGGAAGCCCAGAATTTAAGCGATTAGGTAAGTGATAGGGGCAAATAAAAGATGTTCAAAGAGGTAGAAAGGGAATAGAGAGAGAGTTATAAAAGCAGTGGAAAGGAAAGTTCTATGAGTTGAGACTTATTAACAATGCCAAATGTTACGGAAACATAAAACAGTTAAAAGATTGAAGTTAAATATAATTTTTAAATTATTCTGCCATAAGGAAGTTCATATAGTATAGTATTGTCAATTTGAGAAATGCTGACAGTTTTAAAAGTAATGTGAATTAAAGGTACTCTATACATGGTAATTCACCAAGACTGGACTGTATTATACTCTACAAAAGTAACATGAAACTTAAGGTAAACTTGTTTATTAAAAATAAAATGCTTACTTTCATTTATGTGTTTTAAGAAAATGTTGGAATGAGGGATACAAATTAATAATGTTTGTTTCTTACTGAATAATAATTTCAGTCACAATTTAAAACCCTTAAAGCACATAGAGACAGCAGGAACTTTAATTAGAATAAAAGTAAAAATGTTCTTTTAGCATTTATATCAGATATAGTCATTATTTTTACATTGCAAATTAATTCAAATTTCATACTTTTAAGCTGATTAAATTAGGGCTTCCTCATTCAATTTCTTGAAACTGCCCAATTTACAAAGAATTTGGGTATTACAATTTACTGTACATGACAACTGGGCTCATTTTCAGGATGCAGTGTACCACATCCATGTGATGAGATTTCCTATTATATACTCTGAAAAGGTTAATGAATACCTTAGCCAAGCAGCTCAGGTTTTATAATTGGGAGTAATAAGTTGATATGGTGAAGAAGTTCTTCATTAATGTAATTGAAATGCAGATCTACAATGTGTTATAAAAACGCTGTAGTGACAGATCTAAAAAGAAATATGGTCTCATATATTTGTGGTTTGCAAATATGATATGGAAATGTATGTATGTTTCTATTTGCTCATTAACTATAAAATATACCTCAGAAACTACTGCTTGCTTCAAACTATAAACAAAGAGAATAGTCTTGTGACTTGAATCTTCACCTCTCCATTCCAGCCCCTTGAGCAAAGAGATATGTGAGGGTGGAGAGTGATGAGGACAGGAGAGGATAAGAGAAAAAATGAAAATTTACTGCAAAAAAATTTGAATGTATTATGAGTATATTTGCTCTTCCTTTGGCTACTTTGTGTTTCTTCTCTGCTTACCATGAAGACAACTTACTTTAATTATTAATTCAAACTTCATTTTGCCTAAGAAAATCATGTTAAATGTTACCTCACACAATTATTCCTTGCTTTCTGACCCTTAGCTTGTACTTTATTCACAAAAATGTCTTTGCTATTACCTGAACATCTATCTACAGCATAGTGGCTAATAGCACAGACTCACTCAGGAGACCAGGCTGCCTACATTCAAATCCCATTTCTGTTAACTACTAACTGTGTGATCTTGGAAAAGTTACTTAAAATATACAAAACAGTGTACTTCCCACTTTATATCCTGACTGGCACAGTGATATACAGGGTGCTTTTCAGCTTGGCTCAGCTTTCCTTCCAAAACTTATTTTCTTTAACTCCTTATGAATGTGTCTCTAACCACAGCACATGTTCTTAAACACATCATATATTTTAATGCCTATGTCTTGGTTTATATTATTGCCTTTGCCTGTTAAACTTCAGACCATACGAAGAACTACTACATATTATGATTCAAATGTCACCTCCTCTTCAAAGCTTTCCCTAAACACAGTAAAGACATTCCTCATCTATGATTCTTTGGCTTTTAGAATCCTTACCTCTAAATGGAGATCTGTTTTCAAAGTTTATTGGTGAGGTTTGGTGGAAAAGAACAGTGGGGAAAGGTGGTCTGCAGTACTGTTTATGTTATGGAGTGATCCACATTTTGTAATAATATAACTTCAAAAGATTTCATTTAAGAAGAGCAAAATATCAAGATTCTTCCATTATTTTTCACAAATTAAATGATATTTATATAATAAATCTAATTACCAAAAAAGTCTGAACTATTTCTACATATTTTCATTGTCTTTTTTAACTCATGAAACTGAAATCCCTTTCAGAAAGTTTGTCTTCTCAACAGTGCTTTTCTCTAATTGTCTCCTTGCTTTGCGAATGTAGTGGGAATTTTAGGCAGTTTAAAATGTTACTACTCAGTCTTTCATAGACTTAAAAAATTTATTCCAAAGAGTATTGCCAATTTGTTTGTTAACTCTCCTTTGACAAAATATCAAACAGATATTGAGGAGAGCCATCTATAGATATTTCAAATAATCTTATATAAAGAGCATGTCAACTCCAATTAGGCATACAAATAAAGGAAAAAATATGTCTAAGTTAATTTTTTTCCATGGATCCCTTTTAAGCCAGGAATTTAAAACCCACATAAAGTCAAATAATTTAGTATTACTTTTCCTGTGTTACACTCTGTTTCAAGAGATGCATAAAAACAGTTTATATTTATAATACATAATGAAAATAAAGAGAAACTGAGAAAAAGCCATGGTAGGCAATGAATGCCAATGTCAATAAGATGTGTGAAGACAGAGACAAGGGATGAAAATAGAGAAGAAAAGAAGTCATAGCAGTTAATGCCACCTTTTTGGGCTCTGGAAAGAATTTGTGGGTTTGTATAACAATTTGATGTTTCATATTGGAACTGTTTGATCAGCATTGAGGAGTTCCCTCCTCACAACTGAGAGAAAGAAACCATACTTTTAAGAATCATTAGATACCTTATGTACCTGGAAACTCTTTCTGTTTTTGTGAACTTTTGGGGTTCTTGGGTAATGTAAAAGAAAGTGAAGGCAGTTATTTGGAAGATATAACTTTTGTACAGCCAAAGAAATGCACATAATGTCAGACAATATCATACCTTAAGTTTATCACCAAACTATATGTCTATATTTTCTTAATTAACTTGTATATTCTTCTGATATGCTGTTAAGCACTAAAAAAATCTAAGCGTAACTGAAACATTTTCATGCATGAAGCCTTCCTCCTGTCTGAAGGAATACAAACTACGGGAAAATGGTCCCATCCACCAACAAGAAAGTGGTACAGGAAATAATCCTGCCTTGTGCCAGTAAGAAGTGAATATTTGGTGAAATTTGAAATATTAGAACAGTTGGTGGAAGCATTAATGACTTCCACTCATAATTCAAAATAAAGTCTTCCTAGCAAGATAATAACCAAGTTCTTGTGCAAACCAGAAAATAGATGGGGGGGGGATCAACATTTAAATAAAAGGAGAAACATTTAAATAAAATTGAATACATACATATTGTATACACGAATACAAAATATTTACAGAATATTAAGGATTTATAAAAATCTTTTAGAGATAATGTCTTTAATTTGAAAATCTCGAAACTGAGAAAGAGGGATCCTGTTTAGAAACTAGAAAAGAACCGTAATATTGAAATTATTTAACTGGATTGCACCAGGGTAAAATACAATTGTCTGAGCCTAATACATTGTGAAAAAGAGATCAGAAGTTTCATATTTTTGATGGAGCAAGGGAATGCTATGAACTGGCTCTCCATTCTGAAGTGATCACTGCTGGGTCATGCTGGATCAGCCTGTCTATCCTTACCCATGAGACTGCTTTATTAACTTTTCAATTACTATCTCTTATTTTCTACTTTCTGATTTACAACATTTGTTTTACTGATTCTTCTGAGCTCAACTAATTTAGTCGCACCCTTGCCTCATCCCTGCATATTTAACTCTGTTCGTTAGCTTTCAGGAGGCACGTTAAGCCAGATGTCCCTGATACCATGATAACAACTACTTTATGGATTTTTTTTAACAGAGTCTTTATGAAAAGACAAAAAAAATTCTTTCTGCTTTGTTGTTTTTTTCTGCTCATTACCTGATGTTCAACGATCAATATTTTAACATACCATAGATGCCTAAATGTAATTACTTTGGATTTTCTAAAGTATAAATACCTTAAATCAATATTGATTTCTGCTTTAGGATGAAGAAAATAATTCAGATCCATGAAAGTGTTTGGATATTTTGGAAAGAAAACTCAATTCTAAAGCAAATTTTCATAAGTTCAAAACTACACTGTAAAAAATATGCCCTTTAAATGTTAAATTAGACTGCCAGGTTGAAATCTGGCAAGGGCAGGCAACAGGGCAAGAACAAGAAATTTGAATTGGCTAAGGCTTTATCATACATCCAGTGTAATGAAAAGTTCATAAAATCAATTAGCAAAGCATTTCTATTAGTAATATGTAACATTTTATAATAAATATGGAGAGTTAAAGGTATTCTGTATTCACTATTTCACTTAATCCTCAATAGAACACTGAGAGGTAAATTTTCTTATGACTAATTTATAGATTGGAAACGTAAAGCTTAGAGAAATTGAGCAATTTGATCCAACTCACACAGGTAATCAATTGTAAAGCTCAAGTTCAGCTTAGATTTTCTGAGACCAAAGTGTATGCTTTTTAAAATAGTGACTGTGGTTTAGTAAAGTGACTTATTCTTCACATTTTAAAGTGTAAAGCTGAAATTTTCTTTTTGTGATTTTGAAAACATTAAAAAGTCCAATATTAAACTCACTTTTATTCTTTGATAATTCAAGTTTGTAAAGTATAGTTCTTTTAATTTAGTAATATATTGAGACCAAGATTTACTTTTCAGTAAGAGAGAGGCAGACTTTCTATTTCAAAGGTCACAAAGCTCTAAAAACATCTCTTAAAACACACATCATGTTCTCTTATATGAACGACATTAGTAACATTACTTCAACATTCTAAATAAACATATTTTTAAACTATATAGTACACAGCATCCCTTGTCAGGTGTCTCTAAACCTTCTGACTTCCTGTCTGAGAGTACTACTGAATGCTGCTTTTACACCTTGCCTGTTAAAAGAAACACAATGTAGCAGTAGTAGAAAATACAGTTACAATATACTGAGGGAAGTAACTGGAAAATAGCTTGAGTACTACAAGGCCAATTCATGTAAAACTGATTAAAATAGTCCTTATAACAATTATTATTAAGATTGTTAGGAATGTCTTCAAGAAAGACTACTGCGTTCTAAAGTGGGAGTGGATTCGTGTTTTGAAAAAAAATATATAATCATCTAAAACTAAAGATTGTGAGATATTTTAAATGCCTATAACCTAAATTACGCGCTGTTGAGAAACGTCTTTTTCCTATACAGGTTCAACATGTTTGAGAGTGATACGTAGTTCACAGAGGCTTTTGTTACAATCATTTAAAATGATATATTCGGCTTATGAAACTGAAATGTTATAATTTAGGATAAGGAAATAAATCATTTTAACTAGTTGCCCTGGTTTGAAAATACATTTTTGGCTTCATTTTTTGTATCAACCAAAATATTAGTAGTACATACTAATTTTATACTATGTATAATTTTATGTAATTTTATGTAATTTATGTAATTAAATTTATGTAATTTAATACTAATACATAACCATTTTAGCAGTATATACTAATAAAATGAATAGAAACTATGATTATTTCTACAATTCAGGAAGTAAGGAAATTATTCAGTTCTTCTATGGAAATAGTCTTTTAGGCTTAACTACTACTGAAGATTGAGATATAACTGGAGTAATAAGACTTACCTTTAGCAAATATCTAGATATTATGCAACCAGTTACATGTGGTACCTTTTGAAATAACCAACTTGGAAAGTTAGACATTGATTATTATTACTAATTTAATTACCAGATAACAGTTATAAAGGACTATCCAAGCTTGTTATCAAATTCAGATGAAAATGATTGGGCTCTTTCCAGAGAGCTGAACGTAATGATTTGAAAATTGTTATTTGATGAGAATACCTTTCTATCAAAACCATTTTGGGGATCAGATTTAATCTGAACCAGCTCAACTCAGGTGGTCTGAGAATTCTACTTTCATGTACTCAACATATATCTAAAGGTCACTTTTATTTCTTAATCATAATCTCCCATTTCATTGTCATTTCTACTTTGAAAAGCAGGTAAGAAATAGGGTATTATGCAAGCTCTTCCTCTGAACTATGGAGAGTCTTATATTTTAACACCACATCCAGCAAGTTATTTCCACTTTCTAGTGATAAAAGTAAAGTAATTTAGTCCTAAAATCCAGGGAGTATTGATAATTGAACATATACCCACAAATGAATTAGCAAATTGACTGCAAATGAATTCATCATTCTAATGTTGGGGATGTTGCAAGGGTAACCTGGAATTCAGCAATATCATTGCAGAGTCCCAATTTCTATTCCTTACTATTCCACAGAAATAATATTAGAACATCATGATACAAAATGTACTCAATGACATCAAGTATAGTTTTAAATTAAAACCCTTTTCTTGTATACATTTTTAAGTTGGTACAGGAATAAATTTCCAAAATAAAAGTATCGGAGAATTTCATCTTCTCATTTTCCAAGTCTAGTTTATTGATTTGCCATGAAGAGTAGGATAGTCAGATAGAAGAAATATGCTATAATGTATTTAAGTTCCATTTTTAAATTAAATTAGATCTAATGGGTACAACTGAAACCAATGCCCCAAATAGTGTTAGTCTATTATATTTTACAAGGCTGTCTACTAAGATGCCATAAGAGTATCATCTTACCTATTAGTATTGTCAGGAATATGAAAAAATGAGTATGCTTCATGCAAATAATATATTCAGCCAGTTTTAAAGCTGCCATTATGCACATATATTACTGGAGATAAAGATTTCAATAGAAAACTTTGCTTTTTCATCCATGAAAAAAATATAATTTTACACATAACTGGAGCTCCCATAGATTTTAGCCCTATGTCTAATCAGGTTTGGAATTGGAGATATAATTGTGGATTGTTTTGTTTATTTTGAAATATCCTATATGGTGACATTCAATTGTTACATGTAATTTAAAACACTGAGTTCAATGATTTAAGTTTTTGGCACTGTTGCAGAGGAAGTGTGAAAATATAAAAGTGTCAGTTAAGTAGAATGCATGGTGCTGATTGAAAACACCAAGGATTATAAAGTACAGAGGTGTCAGATCAATGATCTAGAAAACAACTTCAGGTGAATGCACATCAGACGTTAGAAATTCAAGTATTCTGAGAAAGAAGAGATCCTGAGTAAGATTTTCTTATTAGTTATGATGGCTGGTTCATGAATTATTTTCCCTCTGAGGCACAGTGAGGTATATACCAAATTTAGGGCAATCGAAAAGGACACATTCAATTTATAGAGTAAAATATATATTTTACCTGAAAGAAGATTACATGTAAGGTGGTGGGCAGTTTGAGATCTGATCTTTTATCAAAGTTTATATTCGGAATCATGTGTCCACAATGACGATTATGCCTAACTTTCTTGTGGCATCAGAAGGAGATGATTCTGCCATCTTCTGCCATTACGTGTCCAAGTGATTTCTAATGAGTTATATATTGTTTAGTCTTCTAGGGCAAGATTTATAGTTTTCTTTTGGAGACTAGGTGACTTTTTAAGTACTTGGTCATGGGCTCATGAATCAGTATTTATGAGTTTGAATCCTATATAGTATGATACCACTTACAAATTAAAGGCAAGAAAGAGGAATAATTCAAACGATGTGTCTAAACAAAACTGTGTGTTTACAACAACCAAGACAATCAAAGTAAATATAGATGTATAGTTGATAGAATGCTGTAGATAAAGCACATATAGCAAATATGCAATGAGAATGTGATATCTATATGAAATAAAAGTGTTCAGTTGTATAAATAAAATGATTAGGAATAAATATCAATTAAGTAGACTCAAAGATTAACATAAATATGTGCAAAAAATTGTCCTTTAGTCTAGGTTTTTTAAAGGAAAATAAAAAGAGGTACTCTGAGGATGACTGTAGTTCTTCTAGAGTGATATATCATCATGGAATGGTAATTACACACTGTATGCCACATCATGTAAAAGAATTTATTTGACAACGCTGTATAAATGCATAACCACTATCATATACCTTTGTAACATCACGTTCAGAACTGCAAAACATTTTTTATGAAAGCAATCCCTATAGATAGGTGGAAAATTCTCCCTGAGTTCTAAATGTCAGTAACCACAATTTCTTGTCATTCTCATTTTATCCATTCGCAAACAGTATCTAAAGAGTGGTTTAATGACAATTATTTTGACTACTTGCATTGCAATTATGTTTGCAATATTGACAAATTATGCTACTTTGTCATAAGTACTTTAAATAATTACAGTAATTGTCAGATATCTCTAAATCAGATTATTTCATGCAAAAGCAAACTTAGTGTACCCACACTCAAATCATATTGTATTCTGTCCTTGATATAACATCACATCACTTTGGTTGACAGATGATAACATTACAGATAAAAAAGCCTATTTTATCAGAGGATTATGCCTGTCATGGTATAGTAGATTTAGTGTCACTCATTAGCAAATAACAACGTTCTTTTTGCAAGTTTGGGGAGGTAGGGATAAGGCTAGACGACAGGATATTACAAATGGTTTGCATCCTTCAGTACCTTAATATGGATGGGCATGTGAGTTTTTTACATTTAAATATTTTATATTTGAGTTTCTAAGCCTCCACTGGAAAGATGAGATACATGTCTGTGATAGAAATATTTCCACCTATCTTTTTCTGGTTATTAAACTAGCTTCTAAAGTTGGAGAAAACACTTGCCACTTCTTGTCAGTGCTACGATAGCAAGAAGACACTTCTTTTCATAGAAGTAGGATTCATATTTCCCAATAAGACAGCATATATAATGTTACCATATAATGACTATCAAGATATTCAATATTTATAATATTATCAATGCAATCTTGACATATATATGTATATTAATAGTAATGTATCAGAAAATACAAAAGCTGTAGATGTTATAGGTACATCTTAGAAGGGTTTCTCCATACTAGCTGTAAGGTACTAATAGGCACGTCAAATTTAATATATCCAAAATCAAATTCCATATCTTCCCTCCCTGCCAATGAAAGTTCCACCTACAGTCTTTTTCTATTTCAATTAATGTTCAATTAATGGTAACTCTCTCTCACTCCCTACATCATCCTGTCCATTAACAAATTCTTTTGGGTTTACCTTCTCTCTCTCTCTCTCTCTCTCTTATATATCTATATAGTTTCTAAAGTATATATAAAAAGCATATATATATTTCTAAAGCATATCTATGTATATTTCTAAAGAATATATGTATATTTCTAAATAATATATATTTCTGA
>NW_012114699.1:2391141-2402545 GCF_000951035.1 Colobus angolensis palliatus | reverse complement strand
AAAATGCAGAAATCACCGGTCTTCTGTGTCCTTCGCGCTGGGAGTTGGAGACTGCAGCTGTTCCTATTCGGCCATCTTGCTCCGCCCCCCAGAAACTTATTTCTTACAGTTTTGGAGGCTGGGAGTTCCAAGGTCAAGCCACCAGAAGATTCAGTCTCTGGTAAAGGCCCACTTTCTTTGTCATAGCAGCATCTTCTTGCTGTGTCTTCACATAGTGGAAGGTGTGACCTAGCTCTCTGAGATTTCTTTTATAAGTACACTATTTTTATTCATAAGGACTCCTTCCTCATGGTTTAATCACCTCTGAAAGGCCCCATCTCCTAATATCATCACACTGATGATTAAGTTTTAATGTATACATTTGGGAGGCATAAACACTCAGACCATAGCACACCATGATGCAAGAGACTATCATTCTTGATTGACTTATAACCTATTAGCTGATCTATCTACTCTCACCAGTACCCAATCCCCACCTCTGCCTACACATACAGTCTAGTACTCACAGGGCAATAAAAATAAAAATAAAAAAAAGAAAGAGTGAGAGATCCAATTACATCTAAGTTAGATCTTATCATTACAATGGCTCTCAATCTCACTTAGAGTGTAAATAGATAACCTTACAATGACGTAAAAACTAGAAAAGTATCCTTCCTTACTCCTCTGACATCATGTTCAACTACTCTTTTCCTTTATTTTATTTCTTCTAGCGACAGCCTTCCTTGATGTTCTTCAATATCAGTCTCTTTCTCAACTTTAAGCCTTTGCATTTGCATGGAAGACTTTTGAGTGTACATATGTATGAGAGAGGAGAAAGTGTCTATTGGAAATGGTTGACCTTTGAGATTGGCAACCTTTATAAAATCTAGAGGGGAAAAAGGCTTACTATATACATAGGAAATAAGAACCTGGTCCTCTTAATTTCTTCGATTTTCAAAATACTAATATTTATGTAGACACTGCTGCTTTTGTTAAATGAATGAATCAGTATGCTTTAGAAACAATGTCCTAAGTGTTATTAGGAATCTACAGAGTTGGTCTCCCTTAATTAGGAAAATGATGCGTGTTTTATCTTCTTCAGGCTTTTTTTTTTCCGCATTTTTCATCAAACACAATCCAGAATGAAATTAAATATACAAAACAAATCAATAATCAATCTTCATTTAAAATAAGTAAAAAGAACTGTAAGTTCTGAAGATAAATGCTTGTGGAAGACAATCCAACTTATTTAATATGAGGAATATCTGTCATATGTCAAATAGGTATTTTTTTTCAAGAGATAGTTTAGAAAGTAAAAAGTAATTTAAAATTTCCTTTTGCATGGAATTCTTTATTAAGACATTAAAAATATTAAAACCTGGAGCTGAATAATTGAACTATGTATGGTAGGGTTTGTATTTTCAAAGAAGGCTCTGTCTCACTAGTGGTTGTTAATAAACCCCAGTCACAGTAAAATAGAAGCTAGCATTTGTTCCATGCTGTTAAAAACAAATTTGTGCAGTATATTTGGAAGTGTATTTTCTTAATAATTCCTATTTAACAGTGCATGGCCTTCTACTGCATGAGGCAAATGATGATAATGGCCATCATCAAAGTTATAATACTTCAAGTCCTATTATAGTTGACTCCAGATAAAAGAAAACACTGTGCACTATTGGTTGGCACACGATTACATTTTTTTCCACTTTGCTTTGGAGTTTTTATTCTTGTGGTTTATTCAGTATAAAGTTGTTAAGCCAATCTCCACAGCTTTAAATATTAGGAGACTATGTTTTACTTCTACAAATGTAGATCAAAAGAGGTATAGGTTAGTATAAAACACCTGAAGGTCAAATTGGAACTATAAGACTTAACAAAACCTGGGGCCTAAGCTTAACCCAGTCTGTGTTAAAATTACTATTTAAATATGATTTGAATATAGTATTTATATATTTTAGTAGATGAATAATGATGTCTTTTGCATATATTTAAAAACAGTAGTAGCCTATGTTTTCAAAAACTGCCAATTTGAACAACTAAGGAACACAGAATTTTATTTTAACTGAGTTATAAACAAAGGTTTTAGATAACTGCTGACTGGTTTATTTAAAAATAATTTACTTAAAACTAGATTTATAAAATCTTATGAAGGAAACCACACCAAAAAGCAAACTTCAGATTCTTTCCAAGGAATTAATGTTTTATTTTGCTACAGAGCTTTGCTTTCTTCAAATCTGGAAGAATATTTGTTTCCTCTGGTTATAGTTTCTTGGAGCAGAAGTAATGTATTCTTGCATACACAATTAGTTATTTATGATGTTTTACATACTTATTAGGGTAATGCTAGCTTATTTGTAAAAAAGAAAAACAGTCTGAACTAATAGACAGGAGTGGAATTCTATTCTCACTGGACATGATTAAGAATCATTATTAGCTGCCTCATCTTTTGTAAAATCAATACAGACTTATGGTACTTAGTCAATATTTTCTCATAATATTTTCTATTTAATTAACTGAAGGATAAATTATTGATGTTTTTCTCCTATTGTTTAAAGTTTCTCCTTGAAACATCATTTATACATTTTGCACTTAGAAATGAAGAAAATATTTATGGGAATCATTAATTTAATCTGGCATGCACTTATAAGCCATGGATAAAGATCAACTATCCCCTAATGTCTATAGCAGAAGGTAAATTAGCATATTCGTTAATTGTATTTCTCCTTCCATTTATATTTCCAAACTAATTACACTAATTTGACTTAATTATGCATATTATATTCATTTGTGCCAGCAACAGGACAAAAAGACCTATTTAAATATAATAGCATAGCTATATATATTTAAATATAATACTGCAGATATTATATATGTAAGAAGCAAAATCAATAGAAGATACATATATTTTTATATTTGTATAGCATATACAATGTATAATATATATAAAGTATATATAAAATATCCCCTATATATGTATAAGCTTCAGATTCTTTCTCAATAAATTTGAATAAGTTCTAAAATTTGTTATAGGAAGTGGCTTACATGATTGTGGGGCTACCTTAGAAATTCCAAAATCCATAAGTCAGGGAGATAGTGAAGGCAGGCTAGAACTAACATGCATGGGCCACAGACAGAATTTATTTTCTCACTCTTTCACTTTGTCTCTCATTCTTAATCGCTTTCCCTGTCTTTCTCTCTCTCAATCTCTGCAAAGCCTTGTCCTTGTTTTTAAGGCCTTCCGATGGAATTAATCAGGTCCACCCAGATTATCCAGAGCAATCTCCTTTACTTAAATTCAACTGATTAGGGACTTTACATTAGCAAAACGACTTCACAGCAGCATCTAAATTAATGTTTTATTGAGTAAATGGGAAATGTAGCTGAAACAAGGTGAAATGTTAAAATATGTATACAAATCTATTACCATTTTAAAATATCACCATAATTTAGGCTTTTTTAAATGCAAAATATTCCACAAAGCACCCAGAGAATACATTCCTTCCCATCCCGAGTCTCAGTACAAACAAATAACTCCTCCAACAAAGGAAGAAAGCAAATATAGTTAAAGGATTCAATGATAAAACATTACGTAAGAAATAGCATATCAAAATGCACAAAGGAGAATTTTATTTCCAGCAGTGATAACTCAGGTTTATTCAGAAAAAACACTCTGCAGGAAAACAATTAGAAAAGCTATACAAAAAACATTTTTAATATATTTTAAGGTGTGAATGAGCTAATAAAGCAGCAAGAATACAAAGATCCAATATTCAGAAGCAAAGGGAAAAAACTGAATGGTAAGCAGGGCATTTCACTTTACTTTTCCTCTCAATGCATTAATCAACCATTACCAGATTTCGAAAGGCTGAAAAACCATCTTAATTTATATCAGTTTCATAAAGGTGGGAAAGACAACTGGAATTTAAGGCCCAGCAAAAAGAAGAGTCTCTTTTAACCACCCCAGGCTTTCATTTGAGGGCTACACTTTAAATTAAAAGAATAACTTGATACAGAAAAGACCATTCAAAAGATTAAAGCCAACTGCTAATCAGATCAATCACTAATGGTGTAGATGTGATATGTCTATATTCTAATTGGAAGAAAGAAGCTAACATAAATCCTCTTTGAGGGAGGATTACAATTCTGAATCTTCAAATATCTCTACAATATTTAATACACAATGTCTGGTATGTAATAAAAAGAACATATATACTGGGAGATAATACCCGGCAACCAATATCAATAAAAAACTATATGACAGAAATAGATGTAAAGGATCTGTAGATGTTGAGATTACTGGACACAAATATTAAAATAACTGTTAACAATATTAGTATATTAGGGTTCTCTAGAGGGACAGAACTAATAGGATGGAGAGTTTATTAAGTATTAACATACATGATCACAATGTCCCAAAATAGGCTGTCTGCAAGCTGAGGAGCAATGAGAGCCAGTCTAACTCCCAAAACTGAAGAACTTGGAGTCCGTTTTCGAGGGCAGGAAGCATCCATCATGTCAGAAAGAGGTAGTCTGAGAGGCTACGCCAGTCTCTCATTTTCACATTTTTCTGCCTGCTTTACATTTGCTGGCAGCTGATTAGATGGTGCCCACCTGATTAAGGATGGGTCTGCCTTTCCCAGTCCACTGACTCAAATGCTAATCTCTTTTGGCAACACCCTCATAGACACAACCAAGGATCAATACTTTGTATCCTTAAATACAATCAAGTTGACATTCAGTATTAACCATCACAAGTCTACCCCTTGTCAACTTGAACCCATACACATCTCCTGAGATCATACATAATCTTCTAATAAAGACAATAATAAGGTCATAATTATGCCTAGCATAATACAACTATCCTTTGTACAATGAGAAATGCACCAATCCCCAGCCCAAATACTATTACATAAAGTTAACAATACTTAAATGTTGATATGATATGTGATCTTGTGTCACATGATAAAGGAAAAAGTAAATAAAATGAAGATATTTTCTTAGTATAAGTGGATACATGCACAAACATGTTTTTAACAAAAGAAGGAGGAAATACTCATGACAATTACAGTCCCCATTTCTGCAGTTGGTCACATGGCTGTAGCTGTCTTGATTACTACCTTCTTCTACTGCCCATTCTGTATTCCCTTTGCATTCAGCAAACACCTCAGCAGGTCGTGGTTTTATTCCGGGTAGAGTGACCTAACCCTTCATTCCTGAAGGGTCTGGGTCATTTGTAGTCCTGTCTGAATTGGGCTGTTGTAGTTTCCCATTGATCTTAATCACAGGGCATGGAATACTAAGCGATGCCCTAATGGATCTCCTACATTCCATCCATACTCTTCCTTACCTCGATTGTGAAGTAGTGGACTGATTTCATCTTGATAGTCTGAGTCAGTCACCCCAGCCAACACTGTAACTCCATTCTTAGCATGTTAACTTAAAGGTAGAAGGTACCCAAAGTGTCCAGGTGGCAATCTTAACTTCCAGTTTAATGGAAACATTGTTGTGTCTCCTGGTGGCAGAGTTCCTCCCTCTGGAACTAAGAACTGTAGGCCAGCGGAACGTAATGTCACAGGAAAAGGAAGCAAAAATTTTGCCAGTGGTTCACTAGGGGTGATGGTGAGTGGTGCCATTTCCACTTCCACTTCTTGAATCCTGGACCTGTGTATCCTAGCTATGGGAGAAACAGCACCATATATTGGATGCTGATTCAGAGCATACATGGCTTTCTGGAGAATTTTTCACCAGCCCAGCAAAGTATTGTTGCCTAGTTGGCATTGTAATTGTGACTTCAAAAGGTCATTCTACCATTCTAACCATACAGCTTCTTCAGGATGATGGGCAACATAGTAAGACCAGTGAATTCCATGAGCATAAGCCTGCTGCCATGATTTTTTTTAAAAAAATGTACTTTAAGTTCTGGGGTACATGTGCAGAACATGCAGGTTTGTTACATAGGTATACACATGCCATGGTGGTTTGCTGCACCCATCAACTCGACATCTACTTTAGGTATTTCTCCTAATGCTATCCCTCCCCTAGCCCCCAACCCCCTGACAGGCCCCAGTGTGTGATGGTCCCCTCCCTGTGTCCATGTGTTCACATTGTTGAACTCCCACTTATGAGTGAGAACATGCGGTGTTTGGTTTTCTGTTCCTGTGTTAGTTTGCTGAGAATGATGGTTTCCAGCTTCATCCATGTCCCTGCAAAGGACATGAACTCATCCTTTTTTATAGATGCATAGTATTCCATGGTGTAGGAGTCCCTATTTAATGAATGGTGTTGAGAAAACTGGCTAGCTATAGGCAGAAAACTGAAACTGGACCCCTTCCTTACACCTTATACAAAACCTAACTAAAGATGGATTAAAGACTTAAACGTAAGACCTAAAACTATAAAAACCCTAAAAGAAAACCTAGGCAATACCATTCAGGACATAGGCATGGGCAAGGACTTCATGACTAAAACACCAAAAGCAATGGCAACAAAAGCCACGATTAACAAATGGGATATAATTAGACTCAAGAGCTTCTACACAGCAAAAGAAACCATCATCAGAATTAACAGGCAACCCACAGAAAGGGAGAAAATTTTTTCTATCTATTAATCTGTCAAAGGGCTAATATCCAGAATCTAGAAAAATCTTAAACAAATTTACAAGAAAAAATCAAACAATCCCATCAAAAAGTGGACAAGGGATATGAACAGACACTTCTCAAAAGCAGACATGTTATGCAGCCAACAAACATATGAAGAAAAGCTCATCATCAATGGTCATTAGAGAAATACAAATAAAAACCACAATGAGATACCATCTCACACCAGTTAGAATGATGATTGTTAAAAAGTCAGGAAACAACAGATGCTGGAGAGGATGTGGAGAAATAGGAATGCGTTTACACTGTTGGTGGGAGTGCAAATTAGTTCAACCATTGTGGAAGACAGTGTTGTGATTCCTGAAGTATCTACAACCAGAAATACCATTTGACTCAGCAATTCCATTACTGGGTATATACCCAAAGGATTATAAATCATTCTACTATAAAGACACCTACACACATCTGTTTATTGCAGCACTGTTTACAATAGCAAAGACTTGGAGCCAACCCAAATGCCTATCACTGATAGACTGGATAAAGGAAATGCCGTGTTCTTTAGCCATGAAGTGAGTGACCTGGTCAGAGGCAATGTTGTGTGGAATACTATGACGGTGGATAAGACATTCCATGAGTCCACGGATGACAGTCTTGGCAGAACCACTGCATGCAGGATACACAAATCCATATCTAGTAAGTGTCTACTCCAGTGAGGACAAACGTCTGCCCTCTCCGTCATAAAAGATGTCCAATAAAATCAACCTGCCACCAGGTAGCTGGGTGATCACCCCAAGGAATGGTGCCATATTGAGTGCGCAGTGTTAGTCTCTGCGGCTGGAAAATTGGGCACTCAGCAGTGACTGTGGACAGGTCAGCCTTGGTGAGTGGAAGTCCATGTTGCTGAGCCCGTGCGTAACCTCCATCCCTGCCACCATGGCCACTTTCTTCAAGGGTCCATTGGGCAATGACAGGGGTGGCTGGGGAAAGAGGCTGTGTGCTGTCCACAGAATGGGTCATCCTATCCACTTGATTATTAAAATCCTCTTCTGCTGAGGTCACCTGTTGGTGAGCACGCACACGGAATACAAATATCAATTTCTTTGTCACCAATTTTCCACTTTTGAATGGTGCCTGTATATCGTGCAGAACCATCTGTGAACCTGGCCCTAGTCTTCTCTTCCCCTGTCAACTGATAATAGGGAACATCCTATGATGTTATCAGTGCAGACTGGTAAAGACAAGGCAGGGTGGCAGGAGTGGAGAACATGGGCTTTTGAAATACTTCCTCATGTAACTTACTTGTGCATTCAGGACATGCTCAAGCCTGATAACGGATACACCACTTCCATTTGATTATGGAAAACACTGCTATGCACAACCCACTTTATGGCTAGATGGGTTAAAAAGCACCCAGTTCATGATAGGCTGTTCAGGTTGCATGGTGACTTGATGACACATTGTCAAACATTTAGTTTCCACCAATGCTCAGTAACAGGCCAAGAGCTGTCTCTTAAAAGGAGAGCAGTTACGTGCAGAAAATGGCAGGGCCTGGCTCGAAAATGTTAGAGGTCTCTACTGTGATTCACCTTGGGGGCCTGCCAAAGGCTCCAAAGATTATCTCTGTCTGCCGTTGACACCTCAAGCACCATTGGATCTGTTGGGTCATATGGCCCAAGTGGCAGAGCAGCTTGCACAGCAGCCTGGACCTGTTGCAGAGCCTTCTCCTGTTCTGGACCCCACTCAAAAATGGCAGCCTTTAGGGTCACTTGATAAACAGACTGGAGTAACACATGCAAATGAGGAATGTGTTGCTTCCAGAATCCAAATAGGCCGACTAGACATTGTGCCTCTTTCTTGTTTGTAGGAGGGGCCAAATGTAGCAACTTATCCTTTATCTTAGAAGGAATATTTCGACAGGCCACAAAATAATGGATCCCTAGAAATTTTACTGAGGTAGAAGGTCGCTGAATTTTAGTTAGATTTATTTCCCAACTTCTGACATGCAAATGTTTCACCTATAAGTCCAGTGTGTTTGCTACTTCTTGCTCACTATATGCAATCAGCCTAATGTCATCAATATAATGGACCAGTGTGATACCTTGTGGAAGCAAAAAGCAATCAAGATCTCTCTGAATAAAATTATAACACAAAACTGAGAGTTGATGTACTGCTGAAGTAGGACAATAATGGTATATTGCTGGCCTTGCTAGCTGAAGGCAAATTGCTCTGGTTGACATTATGGAAAGGAATGGAGAAAAAAGCATTTTCCAAGTTAATGGCTGCATAACAGGTACCAGGAGATGTGTTAATTTGCTCAAGCAATGAAACCACATCTGGTACAGCAGCTGCAATTGGAGTCAGCACTTGGTCAAGCTTATGATAATCCACTGTTACTCTCCAAGATCCATTTGTCTTCCAAACAGGCCAAATGGGAGAGTTGAATGGAGATGTGGTAGGAATAACCACCCTGTGTCTTTTAAGTCCTTGACGGTGGCACTAATCTCCGCAATCCCTCCACGGATGTGATATTGCTTTGATGTACTATTTTTCTAGGTAGAGGAATCTCTGATGGCTTCCATTTGGCCTTTCCCACCAGAGTAGCCCTCACCCTACCAGTCAGGGAGCCAATGGCGGGTGGGGAGGGGGGGTTCTGTCAGCTGCTAAGTATTTCTGTGCCAATTACACATTCTGGCACTGGGGAAATGACCATAAGAGAAGTCTGGGGACCCACTGGATCCACTGTAAGTCAGACCTGAGCTAAAACTCCATTAATTACCTGATCTCCATAAACCCCTACTTTAAGTGGAGGACCACAATGATATTTTGGGTCCCCTGGTAACAACGTCATTTCAGAGCCAATGTCCAGCAGTCCCTGAAATATCAGATTATTTTACTTTCCCCATTGCACAGTTACCCTGGTAAAAGACCAGAGATCTTTTTTGGTGAAAGATGGGAGAAAGATTCACTGCATAAATTTTTGGCAATGTAGTGGGGTCCTTCCTCTAGTGGAACTGACCTCCCTTTCATTCAAGGGGCTCTGGTCTGGTTCTGTAAACTGGCTCAAGTCTGGAAATTGACTGAGGGACTGTGATTCCCTGTTTTTATAACTCATATACAAATTAGTCTTTTGTCCATTTGACATGGAATTCTCTGCTTGTATAAATTAAGTAGGAATGCAATAGGTTTCATATCAATTTTACTTCTGGGAACATAGTGATTAATTAGCCAATGCCAGAGCTCTACACGAGTCAGACTATTCTGATAGCCACTTTACATCTACTGTTCATTACAGTAGCTATGTCAACAATGCCTTTGACTGTCGCTTGGCCCCTGCAACCTCGGGAACCAAGTATTCCCATTGTATTTACATTTTGTAGTTGAGAGACTGCAGTTCCCATATTTAGATCTGACAAAAGAGAAGAACCAATACAGGGATCTTCCAAGATGCAGGTGCTGCCTTCACTGATCTATTTCACAAGGCATTGGTCACAGGTGTGTCTTCCGGACCCTCTCAGCTGGGATGAGTACATCTAAAGTGACAAATCCACTACATCAATTCGATTTCCCTAAGCCTTTGGATCCCTTCCTCTACATTAAACCAAGACGGATCAGGCATTTCCAGCTCACTCACAGTGAGCTATCTTTTAACTCATACTTCAGCTAGCCAAGCAAATAAGTGATTAGAAATATTTTTAACTCCCTGAACTGAAGCATTAAAAATGAGTCCCTACTTAGTGGGCCCAAATCCATGAATTCAGCCTTATCCAACTCTATGTTCCTTCCAACATTATCCCATACCCTTAATAATCATTCCTATGCCTGTTCTCCAGATTTCTGTTTAAATAAATTAGAGAAATCAGATAGTTCTTTTTGACTGTAGCATACCTCCTCATGGGCCACACTCTCAGCCTCATCGCTCGGTGAGGACTTAGTCTACTTATAGGTCTGGAAGCAAACAGAGGTGTTGGGGGTGGCTCCTGAGGAGAATCAACATTATCTTGCCTGGCAACTGCCTCAAGAGAGGCCATCACTGTTGCCTCAGGCAGTGCAGGGTTTATCTCCTCAGACAAAGGTGGAAAGGCTGATGGCAGCATGGGTTGGGAAGGGGATGTTGCCACTACTGAGGATGGGAAAGTTTTTTCTTCTGGCAAGAAAGGTTCATCGGAGTTTAAAAACTCAGTGTCCCCAGCTTCATCAGGGTGCTCCCACACGTCCCCACTCGAGGTTGCAGGGTCCTATTATTTTTCAATCAATGCCCTCACTTTGACATTAGACAACTGGTGAGGCTTTGCATGTATCTTTCATTGCAGGTCAGCCACTGGCAAGATAAGAGCTTGTGCCTGTTTTTCCACAATTTCAGCCATTTCTCTATAGGAGATAAGACTCTCACTCAGGGCAGTCTTATCAGATTTGAGACTCAGTATCTGCATCTGAAGCTGGAAGACAGAATTCCTGAGTTCATAATGTTTTTTTAATTTTTTATGATACTTTAAGTTCTAGGGTACATGTGTATAACGTGCAGGTTTGTTACATATGTATACCTGTGCCATGTTGGTGTGCTGCACCCATCAAATTGTCAGCACCCATCAATTCATCATTTATATCAGGAATAACTCCCAATGCAATCCCTCCACCCTCCCCCAACCCAATGATAGGCCCCGGTGTGTGATGCCCCCCTTCCCGAGTACAAGTGATGTCATTGTACAGTTCCCACCTATGAGTAAGAACATGTGGTGTTTGATTTTCTGTTCTTGTGATAGTTTGCTAAGAATGATGGTTTCCAGCTGCATCCATGTCCCTACAAAGGATGCAAACTCATCCTTTTTTGT
>NW_012114699.1:2368549-2385846 GCF_000951035.1 Colobus angolensis palliatus | reverse complement strand
TCCCGGCCAGGTGTGGGATATATTCTCCTGGTGTGCCCGTTTGCTTAAAGTGCCGTATTGGGGTGGGAGTTACACGATTTTCCAGGTGTTGTGTGTCTCAGTTCCCCTGGCTAGGAAAAGGGATTCCCTTCCCCCTTGCGCTTCCCAGGTGAGGCGATGCCTCGCCCTGCTTCACCTCTCGCTGGTCGGGCTGCAGCAG
Organism: Colobus angolensis palliatus; assembly: GCF_000951035.1. Classification (NCBI taxonomy): domain Eukaryota; kingdom Metazoa; phylum Chordata; class Mammalia; order Primates; family Cercopithecidae; genus Colobus; species Colobus angolensis. The sequence goes on along the minus strand of NW_012114699.1, from coordinate 2,385,647 downwards.
CTGCCCAGCACCGATTGTCCGGCACTCCCTAGTGAGATGACCCCAGTACCTCAGTTGAAAATGCAGAAATCATCGGTCTTCTGTGTCACTCGCATTGGGAGTTGGAGACTAGAGCTGTTCCTATTCGGCCATCTTGCTCCGCCCTCCTGAGTTCATAATTTTCTTTCATCATTTTGTCCACTGAACTTAGGGGCAACCATCCAGCTTCATTACATTTTTTGGTTCTCCACATGTGATCAAATGTATTATGTATATAGTCACTAAACTCCTTGTTTCTCATGAGCAAATCAGGAGTGTCAAATGCATTTATTTTGCATAACTCTCTAAACAGTTCATGCCAAGGACTATCAGTGTTCTCCATACTATTGGAAGTAGATCCTTTAGCATTTTTGAGTCTAATTGTATTAAGCAGCCAACTCCAGAAACCCCCAAACCAATGAAATAATTGCATCTTTAATATTCTGTTCCTTTAGAACCACTCCTGGTACCAAAATCTGTATTAGTCATGGTCCTCTAGAGGAAAGGAGCTCTCTCTCTCTCTCTCTATATATATATATGTATATACACACACACACACACATACACACACACCTTTCCATATATAGAGAGATCTATAAAAATATAGAATATATATATAAAGGGGATATATATATATAAATAGTAGATATATAAGTGTATATATACACAAATAGGATACACACACACACACACACACACACACACACACACATATATATATATATATGAGTTCATTAAGTATTAACTTACATGGTCACAAGGTCCCACCATAGGCTGTCTGCAAACTGAGGAGCAAGGAGAGCCAATTCAAGCCCCCAAAATGAAGAATTTGCAGTCTGATATTTGAGGGCAGGAGGCATCCAGCATGGGAGAAAGATGCAGACTGGGAGGCTAGACCAGGCTCTCCTTTTCATGTTTTTCTGCCTTGTTTATATTCACTGGCAGCTGATTAGATGGTACCCACCCAACTAAGGGTGAATCTGCCTTTCCCAGACCACTGACTCAAATGTTAATCTCCTTTGGCAACACCCTCACAGACACACCCAGGATTAATACTTTGTATTCATTAATTCAATCGAGTTGACACTCAGTATTAACCATCACAATGAGTAAGATAAGAATTTTGGCCTAGAATAAGAATTTGTAAATAAGAAGCATAGAGAGTCCTCCAGTTTCTGATCCAGCATATAAAATGATTCAAAGTTTGCCACTCCATTCTAACAAGATCAAAGCTAAACACACTGGAAAAAAAAAAAAAAGCCAAAACTCTTTTTAGGCATATAAGAGAGGTAAGACCACATGACAAACCACTATCCCCAAAACTGAACAGACATATGGGCATATATGAAGAATCATGACATACAGCGCAAAAACCTCTGTGGGAACAGAATAGGAAAAACTGAACTGTAATTGAATAATTAATGGAGGCCTAATGTGGGCAAGTCTGAGAGTTAAAACCTCTAAGAGAGCCCAGTCGAGGTGGAGCCCTACATTTTTGTGAGTTTTTCTCCCAGGAGATCTACCAGGTCATTACAATAAATATCAGGGGGAAAAACAAAAACAAACAAACAAACAAAAACTTCCTTATGCTCCTTTCAAGGGCAGAGGAAAATGAACAATTTTGAAATATACCACAGTGTTCTGTTATTCTTACAAAGGTTTGCCTTCAGGATGATTTATTTAAAAGAGCTTAAAATGCTAGAGTTTTATCAGAACATAACCAACATGGGGGAAGTGTAATACCCAACTCAAAGCCCCTCTAGCCATCCTATTCCACCTAAGGCTGAGAAGAACTGGTGAAATTCATAGTCCAAATGTACCCTGAAACTGAAACTTAATCATTGGACTCCAGAATGGTTCCTTTTCCCTCACTCCTTACCACTACTTTACAAAAAGCTTATTTACAGAAGTTCCTTTGCATTATTATTCATTTTATTATTGTTTCTAGTAGAAACAGGTTATCACAATGTTGTCCAAGCTGCTCTCAAACTCCTAGGTTCAAGTGATTCTCCTGTCTTGACATTCCAAAGTGCTGGGATTACAGGCATCAGATACCATGACTGGCCAGTAGTTCATTTTACCCAGTATATCATGAACCACATTTTAACAAAAAATTACAAAGTATGCTAAAATGTAAAAGCAAAACAAACAAACAAACAAGCAAAAAAAAAAAAAAAAGTTTGAAAAAATGGAAGAAGTCATCAAGACCAGAGTCAGATATGGCAGTGCTATCCTCTGAATAAGCCCTCACGAATGGGATTAGTGCCCTTATATAAGAGGTTTCAGAGAACATACCCAACGTTGGGGAAGAATATCCTCTACCTTTTTCATCATGTGAGGTTAAGACAAGGAGATGGCTATGTATAAAACCAGAAAGGAGGCCTTTATCAGTCACTGCATCTGCCAGCACCTTGATCATGGATGTCTAAGCCCCTAGAACTGTAGTTTAAAACGTATCAGTTTATGGTGTTTTGCTATAGCAGTTCAAGTAGACTAAGATAATTAGGAATGTTGACAATGTTGAAAGGTTCAACCCAGGAACTTATAATAATCTACCATTAATATGAAAAAATACTTAATGAAAAAGGTAGACAACACATAAGATCAGATGGATATGTAAGCAAAGAGATGGAAATTTTAAGGAATACCTAAAAAGAAATGATAGAGATTAAGATTAAAAAACACTGTAGTGAAAGGAAATAGTGCATTTGATGAGCTCATTAATCGACTGAACATGGCTGGGAAAAAAAAATTCTGAGCTTAAGGATTTTACAATTAATACCTTCCAAATTGAAAATCCAGAGGAATAAAAAAGACTGAAAAACAACAACAACAACAACAAAAAAAAACAGAACAGAATATTCAGGGATTGTGGAACAATTAAAAAACATGCAACAGATATAATATGAGAACACTAAAGGGAAAATAGATAAAGAAACAGAGAGCATATTTTTTTAAAAATGGCCGAGAACTCATTAAAACTGAGGAAAGAAATGAACATACAGATTCAAGAAGTTCAACTGAAATAAATCAAGAGAGAACCATGGCAAAACATATTATAATTAACATATCTAAAATCAAAGATAAAGAAACAACTGCACAAGCAGCAAAAAAAAGTGATTTAACACATATAAGGGAGCTTCTCTTACATTATCAGTGGATTTCTCTGGAGAAATATTGCAGTCCAGAAGGATGATAATATATTCAAAGAGCTGAAGGAAAAATAAAACTCTCAACAAAGAATTTTGTATCTGACCAAACTATCCTAAAATGAGAAATTAAGACATTGTTAGATAAGCAAAAGCTAAGGGAGTTCATCACCACTAGATTTGTTCTACACACACACACACACACACATACACACACACACACACAGACACACACACACACACATACACAATGCTAAAAGGTATCTTTCAAGTGGAAATGAAAATAAATTGACAGCAACATAAAGCTGTTTGAAAAACTGTTTACTTCTAGTAAAGGTAAATATGTGGATAAATATAATAAAACATACTATTGCAGTTTTGGTATATGGGATGTAAATGCCAAAAGCAAAAACAACAATAAATCTATGTCAATGACTGTACAATATATAAAGATATAAATTGTGACAACAACAACATAAACTGATGGTGTGGGTGAGGTTGGAAAGAGTAAACGTTTTATATTGAATTGAAGTTAAGTTCTTGTCAGTTTAAAATAGAATGCTATAATTTTAAGACGTTTTATGCCATTTTATAGTAACCATGATGTAATTATTTATAAAATACATACAGAAGGAAATGAGAAGAGAATCAAATGACATAAAGAAAAAATTTTTACAAACACAAAGGAAGTCAATAATATTGGATAGGAGAAACAAAAAGGCTACAAATATACAGAAAACAATTAACACAATTACAACAGTAACTTCTTCCTTATAGAGAAATACTTCACAAGTAAATAGATTAAACTCCCTAATCAAAAGACAGATTGGCTGAGTGGATTAGAAAGTAAGATCCAACTACACGTTGTGAACAAGAGACTCACTTTAGATCTAAGGACACATAGGCTGAACGTGAAATAAGGAAAAAAGATGTTCCATGAAAATGGTAAACAAGAAAAAGCAGGAATAGCTATTCAAATAGTGGACAAATAGACCAATCAAAAATGGCTACAAGAGACAAAGAAGGACATTATATAATGCTAAAAGGGTCAATTAAGAAAGTTATAATAGTTATCCAAAGTTCAGAGCTTCAAATGTATGAAGCAATTTTTTTAGAATCGGAGTGAGAAATAAACAAAAGCATAATAATATAATTCAATACCTCACTTTCAATAAGAGATAGAAAAACCAGATAGATGATTAATAAGGAAATAGAGGACTAAAACAACACCACAGACCAGCAGTACCAGTCATATACAGAACAAACAGCAAAATATACATTTTTATCAAGTGCAAGTGCACATGAAACATTCTTTATGATAGAGCACCTGTTACACCTCTAAATCAGTCTTAAAAAATTCAAAAAGGTTTAACCCTTTTCCCATTTAGAAAAAAAAAAAAGAAGTGCAGCTCACTGCCAGTACTCATTTAATTTTACGTGAACACACTTTCAGGCTGAAGCAAATGTGACTGATTTTTACTGTGAAAATAAAATATAAAAAGCTGTTCTTGGATTTGTTTCCAAACAGAACTAACATCAGAATCATCTGAATCATCAGAATTGCCTATTTCGGAAAAATCAGATTCATCAAACGAATCTTTGTCCAACAACTGTTCAAGAAAGATGTTAACATCATCTGTAGAAATGATATGTTTTGGAGCATTTGACATTTTTAGCAAACAAGAATCAGTGTATTTTGTAAATGAAAATACCACTACTAAAACCAGAATGCTATAAACAGAATGATGTCTTTTGTCTCCAAAGTTGTTATACTGGAGCGCTGAAAAAAGCAATAATAAAAGTAATATATTTTATTGCAAAGTTATCCCAGGGTAAACACTGCAGCCACAGACGCTGCTGAGGAGTATTCTCAGGGAAAAGAGAAAATGGGTTAAATTATGCAAAGTATTTTTTTATCAGAATGCGATAAAAATAGAAATGATTAGCACACGAAAACCTAGAAAATCCACAAATATGGAGAAATTAACAAGACAATTTTCAACAATTAGTGGATCTAAAAAGAAGTCAGAAGGGAAATCAGACAATATTTTGAGACTAACAAAAATGAAAACACAACATATCTAAGCTTATAAAATGTAGGGAAACAGTGCTAATTGGGAGATTTATAACTGCAAATTTATATGTTAAAAAGAATCCCAAATCAACAATCTAACTTTATACCTCAAGAAGCTACAAAAAGAACAAACTAAACACCAAGTTAATAGAGGAAAGTGAATAATAAATATTAGAGCAGAAATAAACAAAATAGAGAATAGAAAAACAATAAAAATAACAATGAGTTCAGAAGGAAGTCACCGAAAGTAGATGGAGGTGACACAGAAGCTGGGCTGAAGCAGGAGAAAATTGAAAACCCTACATGGAGCTACTGTGCATCTGGACTCTTTTCTGGCTCCCAACAGCTCCAAGAGAATGGGTGAGTTGAATTGGCAAAAAAAATAACCTGTTCTCACCACAGGCCACTGGAACCTCAGCAGGACAAGACCTGTCAACCTCCCGTTGAGTTTTACCCTTTACTCAAATTTGTAGTAAGAGCTGCTTAGAGAAATGATAGGGGAAGCAAGTCAGTTGATATGGAGACTAGAGGAGTGGCTGTAGTGGAGCACAGCCAAGGACAGCCATCGCCCTAAGCTCAACCTGCTCCCATAGGAGACTTTAGCTCTAGAGGAACTGTTGGTCCTGAGCTCTGCAGGGTTATCTTCCCCCATCAAATAGGGCCAGCCTGATCGGAGTACCCCTTGGTCTGCTAGCCTCTCCTGGGGCCCCAGCCTGACCACACCTGCTTGCAAGGCAGTCTCAGGCACCTTAGGGGCCTACATTATAGCTTCTGTGCTGGTGGACCACTTGAATGGCGGAGCTCCAGCAGGGTGGCCCCCATGGCTACGCACCAGTCAGTACACCTCCTCCACAAATTGTAGCTTCCCCGGGGCCCATGACAACTCCCCACATCACTTTGCTGGCAAGTGTCTGTGTGAGCAGGTGTTGTTTTCCTTGCCCTGCCAGCACAGCAGTGTGCATGCACCCCGCCCTGCTACTACTGTGGTGGGAGCATATTCCATCTCCTATCTTCCCACTGATTACCATTGCAGAGGGTGCACTGGTGAACACAGAGCCAGCCAGACTCAATGCCACCAGCACCCCACCCTTGTGCCAACACTGCTATGGGAGAGAAACTAGATATGGAGAATAGCGGCCCTAAGCAATCACTCCTGCTTGTGGTGCACAGAGAAGGCACAAAGACCTGTATCCACCAGCACCCCATCCCCGAACCAACACCACCACCAGTGTGAACACACAAACACAGCCACCAGTAGGGGACCCTGATACACCTTGAGCTGTGTTGCTTCCACCACTGTGGTGAACACTCACAGGTGACAGGCACCCTGGCACCCACTAACACCCTGACGCAGCCGATGAGTGTGCACCCCACTGTATTGTTGCTACCACTGCTGCTGACGTGTAAATAATGCTGAATCCTGCTGTCACTACACTATAAAAAGCTTTGGCTGACACCACTCATCGATGTTTAGTGACCAGCAGGTTTGGGAGCACATTGCCCACCTACCCCGCACCCCAGCACAGAGGATTCTTATCTCAAGGAGCCACAGAGAACAAAGTTGGGGCCTAATACAAGTTCCTGAGAGTTAGAATGCACAGTTCAGGACTTGGGAGCTAAGCATTTGCCCTCTAAAATCTTCCAGAAACAAAGTCAGTCAGCTGAATATCTTATACCACAATCAAATTCTCAAGGTCATCAAATAAGAAAAGAAAAGAGATCCATTCAAAGGTCAGCAACCTCAAAAAATGAAGGAACACAAGCCCACAAAAATAAGAAAGATCCAGCACAAGAACCCTGAAAAAAGGCCAGAGTACCTTCTTTCCTCCATACAACCACATCACCTCTCCAGCAAGGGTTTTGAACTAAGCTGAGATGGATGAAGTGACAGAAATAGAATTCAGAATATAGATAGGAACAAAGATCAGTGAGCTACAGGAATATGTTGAAGCCCATTCTAAGGAAGTTAAGAATTATAATAAAATTGCAGGAGCTGGCAGATGAAATAGCCAATACAGAAAAAAAAAAAAAAAGTAACAATCCTGATAGAGCTGAAAAAAAACCCTACAAGAATTTCATAATGTAATCACAAGTATTAATAGCAAAATAGACCAAGTGGAGAAAAGAATCTCACAGCTTGAAGACGGACTTTCTGAGATAAAACAGCCAGATAATAATAGTGATAAAAGAATAAAAGGAACAAACACCTCTGAGACATATGAAGTTATGTAAAGAGACCAAATCTATGACAAGTTGGTGTCCCTTAAAAAGTTGGGGAGAATGGAACCAACTTGGAAAAACATATTTCAGGACATCCTCCATGAGAATTTCCACAATCCAGCTAGAGAGGCCAACATTCAAATTGTAGAAATACAGAGAACCCCAGTAAGACACTTCACAAGAAGACCATCCACAATAAACATAGTCATCATATTCTCCACGGTAAAAATGAAACAAAACATCTTAAAGGCAGCTAGAGAGAAAGGTCAGGTAACCTACAAAGGGAAACCCATCAGACTAACAGCAGACTTCTTAGCAGAAACCTTACAAGCCAGAAGAGATTGGGGGCCAATATTCAATATCCTTAAAGAAAATCAATTTCAACCCAGAATTTCATATCCAGCAAACTAAGCTTTGCAAGCAAAGGAAAAATAAGATCCTCTTCAGAGAAGCAAATGCTGAGGGAATTCATCACTACCAGGCAAGCCTTACAAGAGCTGCTGAAGGAAGCACTAAATATAGAAAAGACCAGTCACTACAAACACACACTCAAATACACAGACTTGTGAACTATAAAGTAATGACATAGGGGCGGGGCCAAGATGGTCAACTGGAAACAGCTGTGTTCAGAGGCTCCCATCAAAAAATACACAAGAAGGATGTGACTCCTTTACTGGCAACCAAGATATCCAGGTTATCTCATCAAAATTGATTAGAAGGATGGAGTGACCCCCGGAGAGAAGGAACAGCAGTGTGGTGAGGCATCCCACCTGAGAGCCACACGGGGAAGAGGAAATACCACCCCCCAGCCACCTCACTGGGAAAACTGTGCTTTTTCCACAGAACTGTGCAACCCACAGATTGGAAGATCCTACTTGCGGACCTACACAACCAGGATCTAGGGTCCCAAACCAGAAATGCACAGATTCTTACAGCCTCTCAGCTAGAATCTGCTTAAGTCTACCAAACTCTTGGGGGAGGGGTGACCAACACCAGCTGCCACTGCCTGCTGTCTAAACTATTTGAGTTCCTTGGTGGAGGGGCAGCAGACAACACTGGGACTGGCAAATGGCTAACACACTAAGTTCCCTGAGTGGGGGAAGGGCAGCACCCATTCTATAGCTTCAGGCTGCGCTTTTCCCCTGGTAGAGCCAGGGAGGCTGGATGGCTTGGTATCAAGACTTGTCCCCATTGCCCAACACACTGACTGTGGCAGTCAGTTGCCAGAGTGCCTCTTTAGGTCCTCAGTGAGTGGGGCTTCCCTACAGGATCTCCGGTAACTCCAGCCAGAGTCTCAGGGACAGAATTCAGATCTCCCTAGGTCTGAGCCCCTAGGGGGAAGGGTGGCCACAGTCTCTGCAGACCAGCAGACTTAGCCTCTCCTCCTGGTAGTTCTGAGGAATTCGGGAAGTCCAGACAATTGGGCTCCCCCCAGTAAAACACACCCTATGCACCGAGGGACAAAGTGCCTCATTAAATGGGTCCTGCTCCCCATGCCACCCAACTGGGCGAGACCCTCCAACAGGGATTGTCAGACATCCTATACAGGAGCAATCCTACTGGCATCAGGTTGGTGTCCCTCAAGGTCAGAGGTAACAGAAGTAGCAGACACCCATCTTTGCTGCTCTCCAGGCTTCTTGAGTGACATGTCCAGGCATGGGAGCAAATCAGATGATTAAGGCTTGAAACAAACCCCCCGCAAACTGCAGCAGTCCTACAGAAGAAGGACCTGATTATTGAAAGAAAAACAAATAAGCAGAAAGTGACAACAACAGCATCAACAACAACAAAAAGGTCCTCACAACAACCTGATACAAGGGTCAGCAACCTCAAAGATTGTAGCTAGAAAAACTCGTAATTAGACGGATGAATTGACAGAAATAGGCTTCAGAAGATGGGTAATAAAAAACTATGATGAGCTAAAGGAACATGTTCTAACCCAAGGCAAAGGAGCTAAGAATCTTGATAAAAAGTTACAGGAATTGTTAACTAGAATAACCAGTTTAGGAAGGAACATAAATGACCTGATGGAGCTGAAAAACACAGCACAAGAACTTCATGAAGAATACACAGTTATCAATAGTCAAACTGACTAAGCAGAAGAAAGGACATCAGACTTTGAAGACCTCCATACTGAAATACGACCTGCAGACAAAAATAGAGAAAAAAAGAATAAAAATGAATGAACAAAGCCTCCAAGATATATGGGACTTCATAAAAAGACTGAACGTACAATTGATCAGAATACCAGGAGACAGGGAGAATGGAAATCAGCTGGAAAACGCACCTCAGAATATTATCCAGAAGAACTTCCCCAACCTAGCAAGGACAGGCCAACATGCAAATTCAGGAAATACAGAGAACATGATTAAGATACTCCAAGAGAAGATCAACCCCAAGACCCATAATCATCAGATTCTCTAAGGTCAAAATGAAGAAAAAAACTGTTAAGGGCAGCCAGAGAAAGGCCAGGTTACCTATAAAAGGAATCCCATCAGACTGACAGTGGACCTCTCAGCAGAAATGATACAAGCCAGTAGAGATTGGCGAGCAACATTCAACATTGTTAAAGAAAAGAGTTTTCAATCCAGAATTTCATGTGCAACCAAAGTAAGCTTCATAAGCGAAGGAGAAATAAAATCTTTCCCAGAAAAGCAAATGCTGAGGAATTTTGTTACCACCATGCCTGAAATAGCTCCTGAAAGGAAAGGAAACACTCATATCAGCCACTGGAAAAAAAAACACCAAATATAAAGACTAATGACACTAGAAAGAAACTGCATCAACTACTGTGCAAAATAACAAAATAGCACTATGATGACAGGATCAAACTTAGATATAACAATACTAACTTTAAATGAAAATTGGCTAAATGCCTCAATTATGCAACACAGATTGGCCAATTGGATAAAGACTAACCTGACAAAAGCAAGCAATGGGGAAAGGATCTCCTATTTAGTAAATGGTGCTGGGAAAACTGGCTAGCCATATGCAGAAAACAGAAACTGGACTGCTTCCTTACACCTTATACAAAAATTAACTCAAGATGGATTAAAGATTTAAATGTAAAACCAAAAACCATATAAACCCTAGAAGAAACCCTAGGCAATGCCATTCAGGACATAGGCATGTGCAAAGACTTCATGAAAAAATGCCAAAAGCAATGGCAACAAAAGCCAAAATTGTGAAATGGGACCTAATTAAACTAAAGAGCTTCTGCACAGCAAAAGAAACTATCAGCAGAGTGAACAGACAACCCACAGAGTGGAAGAAAATTTTTGCAATCTACCTGCCTGACAAAGGTCTAATATTAAGAATTTACAAGAAATTTAAACATATTTACAATAAAAAGACAAACAACCCCATCAAAAAGTGAGCCAAGGATACGAACAGACACTTCTCAAAAGAAGACTTTTATGTGGCCAACGAACATATTTTAGAAAGCTCAAGACTGATTATAAGAGAAATGCAAATCAAAACTACAATAGGATACCATCTCATACCAGTCAGTATGGCAATTATTAAAAATCCAGGAAACAATAGATGCTGGTGAAGCTGTGGAGAAATAGGAACACTTTCACACTGTTGGTGGGATTGTAAATTAGTTCAACCATTTTGGAAGACAGTGTGGAAATTCCTCAAGGATCAAGAACCAGAAATATTATCTGACCCAGCAGTCCTATTACCGGGTACTTTCCCAAATGAATACAAATCCTTCTACTATAAAGACACATGCACACATATGTTTATTGCAGTACCTTTCTCAATAGCAAAGACGTGGAACCAACCCAAATTCTCATCAATGATAGACTGGATAAAAAAAAAAATGTGGTACATATACACCAGGGAATACTATGCAGCCATAAAAAGAAATGAGATTATGTCCTTTTTATTGACATGGATGAAGGTGAAAGCCATCATTGTCAACAAACTAACACAGGAACAGAAAACAAAACACTGCATATTCTCACTCATAATTGTGAGTTAAACATTGAGAACACATGGACACAGAGAAAGAAACAACACACATCAGGGCCTGTTGGAGGGTGGGGGTTGAGAGGAGGGAATTTAGAGGACAGGTCAATAGGTACAGCAAATCACCATGGCACATGTGTACCTATGTAATGAACCCACTCCTTCTGCACATATATCTTATTTTTTAAGGATAAATTAAGAAAAAAAGCAATGACATAAACATGTCTGCAAAATAATGAGGTAACATCATGATGACAGGATTAAATCCACGCATATCAATATTAACCTCCATACTAACCATGAATATAAATTGACTATATGCCCCAAGTAAAAGGCACAGAATGGAAAGCTGGATAAAGAACCAAGACCCATTGGCATGCTGTCTCCAAGAGAGCCATCTCACATGCAATGACACACATAGGCTCAAAATGAAGAGATGGGAAAAAAAAATCTACCAATCAAATGAAAAACAGAAAACAGAAGGAGATACAATCCTAATTTCAGACAAAACAGACTTTAAACCAACAAAGATCAGAAAGGACAAAGAAGGGCATTATATAATGGTAAAGAGTTCAATCTAACAAGAGTACCTAAGTATCCTAAATATATATGCACCCAACAACAGAGCACCCCATAAAACAAGCTCCTAAAAACCTTCAAAGATACTTAGACTCTCACACAATAATGGAGGGAGTTGTTAATACGCCACCAACAATATTAGAAAGATTATTGAGACCGAAAATTACCAAAGATATTCAGGACCCAAACTTAGGACTCAATCAAATGGACTTGATAGACATCTACAGAACTCTCTACCCCAAAACAACAGAATCTACATTTTTCTCATCACTGCATAGCACATAATCTAAAATCAATCACATAATTAAAAAAAAAAACACTTCTCAGCAAATGTAGAATAACTGAAATCATAACAACCAATCTCTCAGACCACAGTGTAATCAAATTAGAAATCAAAACTAAAAAATTTACTCTAAACTATAAAATTAAATAGAAGTGGAATAACGTGCTCCTGAATGATGTTAGGGTAAATAAAGAAATTAGGGCAGAAATCAAGAAGTTATTTGAAACTAATGAGAACAAAGATACAACACACCAAAATTTCGGAGACACGACTAAGGTAGTGCTAGGAGGAGAATTTATAGCACTAAATGCCCACATCAAAAAGTTAGTAAGATATCAATTTAATAATCTAACATCACAACTAAAAGAATTAGTGAACCAAGAGAAAACCAACCCCAAAACTAACATAAGACAAGAAATAACCAAAATCAGAGCTGAAAAGAGACAGAGACATAAAAAACTATTCAAAAAAATCAATAAATTCAGGAGTTGAATTTTGAAAAAAATAAAATAAAATATACCACTACCTAGATTAATAAAGAAGAAAAGAAAAATATTTAAACACAATCAGAAATGAAAGAGGGAATATTACCAATGTTGCCACAGAAATACATATAATCATCATAGGCAATTATAAACACTTCTATGCACATAAACTAGAAAATCTAGAAGAAATGAATAAATTCCTTGATGCATACACCCTATCAAGTCTGAAACAGGAAAAAAAAAAAAAATGAATCCCTTATCAGACAAATAAGGAGCTCTGAAAATGAGGCAGTAATAAATAGCCTACCTATCAAAGAAAGCCAAGAATCAGATAGATTCACAGCTGAATTCTGTCAGATGTACAAAGAAAGACTGGTGCCAATCCTGCTAAAACTATTACCGAAAGAATGAGGAGGTGTGACTCCTCCACAACTCATTCTATGAAGCCAATACCATTCTGATACTAAAACCTGGCAGAAACATAAACAAACAAACAAACAAACAAAAAAACCATCATGCCAATATCCCTGATGAATATTAATGCAAAAATCCTCAACAAAATACTGGCAAATCCAACAGCACATCAAAAAGCTTATTCACCACAATCAAGTAGGCTTTATCTCTGGGGTGCAAAACTGGTTTAACATACCCAAATCAATAAATGTGATTCATCACATAAACATAACTAAAGGTAAAAATCATGATTATATCAATAGATGCAAAATAAAGATTTTGATAAAATTCAACACCTCTTCATGTTAAAAATTCTCAATAACCTTGGTATTAAAACAACATATGTCACAATAAAAGCTGTCTATGACAACTCAGAGCCAACATTATACTGAAAGGGCAAAACCTGGAAATACCGTTTTTGAAAACTGGCACAAGACAAGGATGCTCTCTCTCACCAATCCTTTTCAACAGATTATTGAAAGTCTTGGTCAGAGAAATAAAGAGCACCCAAAAAGGAAGAGAGAAAGTCAAACTATCCCTGCTTGCAGATGACATAACCCTATATCTAGAAAACATGATTGTCTCACCCCAAAAGAAGCTCCTAAGACTGATAAGCAAATTTAGCAAAGTCTCAGGATATAAAATCAATGTACAAAAGTTACTAGCATTCCTATATAGCTACCATAGTCAAATCAGGAACAGAATCCAATTCATAATTGCCACACACAAAATAAAATATCTAGGAATTCAGCTAAGTAAAGAGGTGAAAGATCTCTACAAGAAGAACTATAAAACACTGCTCCAAGAATTCAGGAATGACACAAACAAATGGAAAAGCATACCATGCTCATGGATAGGAGTAATCAACATCATTAAAATGGCCATACTGCTCAAAGCAATGTATATATTCAATGCTATTCCTATTAAACTACCATTGATATTTCTCACAGAATTAGAAAAAACTATTTTCAAATTCATGTGGAACGAAAAAATGCACAAATACCCAAGGCAATCCCAAGAAAAAGAAAAAAGCTGGAGGTGTCCCACTACTCAACTTTAATACTACAGGGCTACTGCAACTAAAACAACAAAGTACTGTACAAAAACAGACACATAAAAAATGGAACAGAATAGAAAACCCACAAATAAGGTCATGCACCTACAACTATCTGATCTTTAACAAAGCTGACAAAAACAAGCAATGAGAAATGGACTCCCTATTAAATGAATGGTGTTGAGATAACTGACTATCCATATTCAGAAGATTAAAACTGGATCACTTTTGAAGCTGAAAACCTTCTTTACATCATATACAAAGATCAACTCAAAATGAATTAAAGACTTAAATGTTCAACCAAACCTCTAACAACTCTGGAACACAACCTATAAATTATTTGTCTGGACATAGAAACAGGCAAACATTTTATGACGAAGATGCCAAAAACATTTGCAACAAAAGCAAAACTTGACAAATAGGATCTAATTAAACTAAGGAGCTTCTGCACAGCAAAACATACTATTGACAATGTGAACAGACATAATGGGAGAGCATTTTTGCAAAGTATCCATTTGACAAAGTCTATTATTAAGTATCTGTAAGGAACTCAAACCTATTTAGAGAAAAAAACTATTAAAAAGTTGGCAAAGGACATGAAAAAACACTTTTCAAAAGAAGACATTTATGTGAACGATAATCGTATTTTTAGAAGGCTCAGTGTTACTGATCACTAGAAAAAGTCAAATCAAATCCACAATGAGATACTATGTCACATTAGTCAGAATGGCTATTAAAAAAAACAAAACCAAAAAAAAAAAAAACAGATGTTGGCAAAGTTGTGAAGAAAAATGAACATTTATACAGTATTGGTAGAAGTATGGATTAATTCAACCATTGTGGAAGACAGTGTGGTAATTCCAAAAATACCTGAAAACAAAACTACCATTTGACCCAGCAATCCCATTACTAGGTACATATCCAAGAGAATTGAAATTGTTCTCTCATAAAGATATACACATGCATAGGTTCATTGCAGCACTATTTACAACAGCAAAGACATGGAATCAACGTAAAGGCCAATTAATTGTAGTCTGGATAAAGAAAATGTGGTACATATACACCATGTAATACTATGCAGCCATAAAAAAAGACTGAGATTATATCTTTTGCAGAAACATGGATGCAGCTGGAGGCTGCTACCCTTAGCAAACTAATGCAGGAACAGAAAAGTAAATACTACTCATTCTCACTTATAAGTGGAAGATAAATGATACAGACATGTAGAGGGGAACAACAGAAACTGTGGCCTACCAGAGGGTGGAGGGCAGGAGGAGGGTGAGAATTAGGAAAATTAAATAATGGACACTAGGCTTAATACCTGGGTGTTGAAATAATCTATACAACAAACCCCCACGACACAAATTTACCCATTTAATAAACCTGCGCATGTACTCTTGAACTTAAAATAAAAGTTAAACTTTAAAACAGAAAAAAGGACATTGTTCTTTTACTGAGGCTTTTTTTTTTCACAACTAAAATAATAATAATATATGTGCAGATTAAAAAATAAAATAAAGAAAAATCAATGAGTAATAATTGATTTTTGGAAAAATCAAGAATATTTACAATCCTTAGCTTGATTAAGTAATAAAAAAGAAGATTCAAATGACTAAAATCAGAAATGAAAGAAGGGACATTACAACTGATAGCACAGAAATAAAAAGGATTATAAAAAAGAATATTATGAACAAGTGTTCACCAACAACTTGGGTAACATGGGAGAAATTGATAGAAATACACAACGTATCAACACAGAATTATAAAGTAATGAAATGAACACACCAAAATGAGTAAGGAGAAATCCAGAAAATTTTCCAAAAACATTGAAGAAGAGTTAAAACACAAAAGACACTATTATATATATTAATTACATATAACATATATCACATATATTATATCATATATAATATATATTATATATATGACAGATGAATATTCTCAATGAATATTAATGCAAAATCCTCAACAAAATACTAATAAACTGAATTCAATAGCACATTTAAAGTATAAGACATCGTGACCAATTGGGGTTTATTTCTAGAATGTAATGATGGTTCAACATATGCAAATCAATGTGATATATCACATTAACAAATGAAGGGCAAAAATGATATCATTATATTTGTTATTGCAGGAAAGACATTAATTGAAATTCAATGCACTTTTATAATAAGAAAAAATAAACACAGAATAGAAGGAAACTACTTCAACATAATGAAAGGCCATTTAAGAAAAATTCACAGTTAACATTATACACAATGATGAAACAATAAAACCTTTTCCTCTAAGATCAGGAACAAGGCAGAGATGCTCACTCTTGCCACTTCTATTTAACATAGTATTGGACTTCCTATCCAGAGAAATTATGTCAAGAAAAAACTAGTAAAAGCCTTCTGAATTGGAAAGTAAAATTATCTCTGCTCACAAATTACATGGCATTATGTATGAAAAATTCTAAAATTTTTTTAAAAAGGTAAGAAATAACAAATTCAACAGAGTTACAGAATGTAAAATCAACAAGCAGAAGTCAGTTACATTTCTATACGCTGTCAATTAACAACTTGAAAAGAAAAGTAAGAAACAATTCCATTTATAATAACATCATAAAGAATAAAATACTTAAGAATAAACCTGAGGGGAGGAGCAAGATGGCCGAATAGGAACAGCTCCAGTCTCCAACTCCCAGCGCGAGCGACACAGAACACCAGTGATTTGGAAAACAGTATGGCAATTCCTCAAGGATCTAGAACTAGATGTACCATATGACCCAGCCATCCCACTACTGGGTATATACCCAAAGGATTA
>NW_012114699.1:2364547-2367861 GCF_000951035.1 Colobus angolensis palliatus | reverse complement strand
AAAAAAAAAAAAAAAAAAAAAAAAAAAGACAGAAATAACTTGAAAGATACCTTGTGTTCATTGATTGGAAGACTTAATATTGTTAAGGTGTCCATACTACCTCTGATGGTTAATATTAGGTGTAAACTTAACTGGATTGAGGGATGCCTAGATGACTGGAGAAGTATTCTTTCTAATTGTGTCTGTAAGAGTTTTTCAGAGGAGATCGACATGTGAGTCAGTGAACTAATAAAAGATAAAGACCCGCCCTAAGTATGGGTGGGCACCATCCAATCAGCTGCCAACTCAGCTGGAACAATGCAAGTAGAGGAAGGGAGATATACAGCTTGCTGAGCTTCCCCCACTCTGTCTCGGTCTCTCTCTCTCTCTCTCTCTCTCTCTCTCTCTCTGTCTGTCTGTCTCCTTCTCTCTGTGTCTTTATCTCTCTCCCCCTTTCTCTAGGAGGACACTTTTTCTTCTTTTGCCCTTGGATGTCAGGTTCCAGTTTCTTCAGTCTTTGGACTGCAGGACTTGCACCAAAGGCCTCTCAGTGACTCTCAGCCGTTCAGCCTCAGACTTAAGGCTGCACTGTTAGCTTCCCTGATTTTGCGGCTTTTAGCCTTGATCTTATCCACATTACTGGCTTTTCTAATTCCCCAGCTTGCAGATGACCTCTCATGGGATTTCATCTTTGTAATTTTGCAAGACAATTCTTCCTAATAAACCCCCATAAACATACTATTCATTCTGTCCCTCCAGAAAACCCTAATACACTACCCCCAAATGATCTACCAATCTGATACAATTTCTATTAAAATACCAATTGTATTTTCTTACAAAAACAGAAAAATTTATTCTAAAATTAATGTATAATCTAAAGGGGCCCAAAATAAACCAAAATGATTATTTTCTTCTTTTTCTTTTTTAAATTACACTTTAAGTTCTGGGATATATGTGCAGAACACGCAAATTTGTTACATAGGTATACATGTGCCATGGTGGTTTACTGCACCCATCAACCCGTTGTCTATTTTAGGTATTTCTCCTAATGCTATCCCTCCCCTAGTCCCCTACCCCCACAGGCACCGGTGTGTGATGTTCCCCTCCCTGTGTCCATGTGATCTCATTGTTCAACTCCCACTTATGAGTGAAAAGATGCAGCATTTGCTTTTCTGTTCCTTTGTTGGTTTGCTGAGAATAATGGTTTCCAGCTTCATCCATGTCCCTGCAAAGGACATGAACTCATCATTTTTTATGGCTGCATAGTATTCCTTGATGTATATGTGCCAAATTTTCTTTATTCATTCATCATTGATGAGCATTTGAATTGGTTCCAAGTCTTTACTATTGTGAACAGTGCTGCCATAAACATATATGTGCATGTGTCTTTATAGTAAAATGATTTATAATCCTTTGGGTATATATCCAGTAATGGGATTGCTGAGTCAAATGGCATTTCTAGTTCTAGATCCTTGAGGAATCGCCACACTGTCTTCCACAATGGTTGAAGGATACAAAATCAATGTGCAAAAATCACAAACATTCCTGTACACCAGTAATAGACAAACAGAGAGCCAAATCATGAGTGAACTCCCATTCACAATTACTACTAGGAGAATACAATAGCTAGGAATAAAACTTACAAGGGATGTGAAGGATATTCAAAGAGAGCTACACACCACTGCTCAAGGAAATAAGAGAGGAAACAAACAACTGGAAAAACATTCCAGGCTCATGGATAGAAAGAATCCATATCGTTAAAATGGCCATACTGCCCAAAGATTTATAGATTCAATGCTATCCCCATGAAGCTACCATTGACTTTCCTCACAGACTCATAAAAAAAAAACTACTTTAAATTTCATATGGAACCAAAAGAGAGCCCATATAGCCAAGACAATCCTAAGCAAAAAGAGAAAAGCTGGAGGCATCACTCTACCTGACTACAAACTGTACTATAAGTCTACAGTAACCAAAAGAGCATGGTACTGGTACCAAAACAGATATATAGACCAATGGAACAGAACAGAGACCTCAGAAACAACAACACACATCTACAACCATCTTACCTTTTACAAACCTGACAAAAACAAGCAATGGGGAAACAATTCCCTATTTAATAAATGGTGTTGGAAAAACTGGCTAGCTATATGCAGAAAACTGAAACTAGACCCCTTCCTAACACCTTATACAAAAATTAACTTAAGATGGATTAAAGACTTAAAACCTAGTTTTAAGTCTTTATGGATGACTTATGGATGTAAAACCTAAAACCATAAAAACCCTAGAAGAAAACAGAGGCAATACCATTTAGGACGATGGGGTTTTCTAAATATACAGTCATGTCATCTGAAAACAGAGACAATTTGACTTACTGTCTTCCTATTTGAATAACATTATTTCCTTCTCTTGCCTGATTGCCGTGCCAAGAACTTCCAATACTATATTGAATAGAAGTGATGAGAGAATGCATCTTTTTCTTGTGCTGGTTTTCAAAGGGAATGCTTCCAGCTTTTGCCCATTTAGTATGATGTTGGCTATCGGTTTTTCATAAAGAGCTCTTATTATTTTGAGATACGTTTCATCAATAGCTAGTTTACTGAGAGTTTCATCATGAAAGGGTGTTGAATTGTATTGAAGTTATTTTCTGTATCTATTGAGATAATCATGGTTTTTGTCATTAGTTATGTTTATGTGATGGATTGTTTATTGATTTGCATATGTTGAACCAGCCTTGCATCCCAGGGATGAAGCCAACTTGATTGTGGTGGGTAAGATTTTTGATGTGCTGCTGGATTCTGTTTTCCAGTATTTTATTGAGGATTTTCTCATCAATGTTCGTCAAGGATATTGGCCTGACATTTACTTTTTTTTGTTGTGTCTCCACCAGGTTTTAGTATCAGGATGATGCTGGCCTCATAAAATGAGTTAGGAAGGAGTCCCTGTTTTCTCTTGTCTGGAATAGTTTCAGACGGAATGTACCAGCTCCTCTTTGTACCTCTGGTAGAATTCAACTGCGAATCCGTCTGGTCCTGGGCTTTTTTTTGGTTGGAAGGCTATTAATTACTGCCTTCATTTCAGAACTTGTTATTGGTCTATTCAGGGATTTAACTTCTTCCTGGTTTAGTCTTGGAAGTGTGTATGTGTCCAGGAATTTATCCATTTCTTCTAGATTTTCTAGTTTATTTGCATAGAGGTGTTTATAGTATTATCTGAGAGTAGTTTTATTTTATTTTTTTTTAATTTTATTTTTTATTATACTTTAAGTTCTAGGGTACATGTGCATAACGTGCAGGTTTGTTACATATGTATACTTGTGCCATGTTGGTGTGCTG
>NW_012114699.1:2343535-2362227 GCF_000951035.1 Colobus angolensis palliatus | reverse complement strand
TTGCACTGCGGTCTGAGAGACTGTTTGTTATGATTCTCATTATTTTACATTTGCCAAGGATTGTTTTACTTCCAATTATGTTGTCAATTTTAGAATAAGTGCAATGTGGTGCTGAGAAGAATGTATATTCTCTTGATTTGGGGTGGAGAGTTCTGTAGATGTCGATTAGGTCTGCTTGGGCCAGAGCTGAGATCAAGTCCTGAATATTCTTGTTAATTTTCTGGCTCATTGATCTGTCTAATATTGACAGTGGGGTGTTAAAGTCTCCCACTATTATTGTGTGGCAGTCTAAGTCTCTGTAGGTCTCTAAAAACTTGCTTTATGAATCTGGGTCCTCCTGTATTGGGTGCATATATATTTAGGATAGTTAGCTCTTCTTGTTGCATTAATCCATTTACCATTATGGAATGCCCTTCTTTGTCTTTTTTGATCTTTGTAGGTTTAAAGTCTGTTTTATTAGAGACTAAGATTGCAACCCCTGCTTTTTTTTTTCTTTCCATTTGCTTGGTAAATCTTCCTCTATCCCTTTATTTTGAATCTATGTGTATCTTTGCATGTGAGATGGGTCTCCTGAATACAGCACAGTGATGAGTCTTGACTCTTTGCCCAATTTGCCAGTCTGTGTCTTTTAATTGAGGCATTTAGCATATTTATATTTAAGGTTAATATTGTTATGTATGAATTTGATTCCTTTATTATGATACTAGCTGTTTATTTTGTCTGTTAGTTGATGTGGTTTCTTCATAGTGTCAATGGTCTTTATAATTTGGTATGTTTTTGCAGTGGCTGGTGCCAGTTTTTCCTTTCCATATTCAGCGCTTCCTTCAGGAGCTCTTGTAAGGCAGGCCTGGTGGTGACAAAGTCTCACAGCATTTGCTTGTCTGTAAGAGATTTTATTTCTCCTTCATTTGCGAAGCTTAGTTTGGCTGGATATGAAATTCTTGGTTGAAAACTCTTTCCTTTAAGAATGTTGAACATTGGCTCCCACTCTCTTCTGGCTTGTAGGATTTCTGCAGAGAGATCCAGTGTTAATCTGATGGTTTCCCCTTTGTGGGTAACCCAACCTTTCTCTCTGTCTGTCCTCAACATTTTTTTCTTCATTTCAACCTCGGTGAATCTGACTGTTATGTGCCTTGGGGTTGCTCTTCTCGAAGAGTATCATTATGGTATTCAGTGTATTTCCTGAACTTGAATCTTGGCCTTTCTTGTTAGGTTGGGGAAGTTATCCTGGGTAATATCCTGAAGAGTGTTTTCCAACTTGGCTCTATTCTCCCTGTCACTTTCATGTACACCAGTGAAACATAGGTTTGGTTTTTTCACATAGTCCCATATTTCGTCGAGGCTTTGTTTGTTCCTTTCCATTCTTTTTTCTCTAATCTTGTCTTCACACTTTATTTCATTAAGTTGATCTTTAATCTCTGATATTCTTTCTTCCATTTGAATGATTTGTATTGATACTTGTATATGCCTCACAAAGTTGCCATGCTGTGTTTTTCAGCTCCATCAGGTCCTTTATGTTTTTCTCTAAACTGGTTATCCTAGTTAGTAATTCTTCTAACCTTTTTTGAGGTTGTTAGCTTTCTTGCATTGGGTTGAAACATGCCCCTTTAGCTCGGAAGAGTTTGTTATTACCCACTTTCTGAAGCCTACTTATGTCAATTCGTCAAACTCATTCTTCATCCAGTTTTGTTCCCTTGCTGGTGAGAAGTTGTGATCCTTTGGAAGAGAAGAGGTATTCTGGTTTTTGAAATTTTCAGACTTTTTTGCTGTTTTTTCCTCATCTTTGTGTGTTTATCTAACGTTGGTATTTGACATTGTTGACCGTCAGATTGCGTTTCTGTGTGGATGTCTCTTTTTTTTTTTTTTTTTTTTGATGTTGATGCTATTCCTTTCTGTTTGTTGGTTTTCCTTCTGACAGTCAGGCCCCTCTACTCCAGGTCTGCTGGAGTTTGTGAGAGGTCCACTCCAGACTCGATTTTCCTGTGTATCACCAGTAGAGGTTGCAGTACAGCAGAGATTGTTGCCTGTTTCTTGGTTTTGAAGCTTTGTCCCAAAGAGGCACATGCCAGATGCCAGCCAGAGCTCTTCTGTATGAGGTATCTGTCAGCCCCCACTGGAAGGTGTCTCAAAGTCAAAAGGCATGGGAGTCAGGGACCCACTTGAGGAAGCAGTCTGTCCCTTAGCAGACCTCAAGCACTGTGCTGGGAGATCTGTTGTCTCTTCAGAGTCGGCAGGCAGGAACATTGAAACCTGCTGAAGCTGCGCCTACAGACGCCCCTTCCCCCACGTGCTCTGTCCCAAGGAGATGGGAGTTTTATCTACAATCCCCTGACTGGGGCTGCTGCCTTTCTTTCATAGATGCTCTGCCCAGAGAGGAGGAATCTAGAGAGGCAGTCTGGCAGCAGCAACTTTGCCAAGCTGTGGTGGGCTCCACCCAGTTTGAACTTCCTGGTGGCTTTGTTTATACCATGAGAGGAAACCAACTACTAAAGCCTCAGTAATGGCAGATGCCCCTACCCACATCAAGCTCAACCATACCAGGTTGACTTCAGACTGCTGTACTGGCAGTGAGAATTTCAAGCCAGTGGATTTTAGCTTGCTGGGCTCTGTTAGGGTGGGATCCGCTGAGCTAGACCACTTGGCTCCCTGGCTTTAGCCCCCTTTCCAGGGGAGTGAATGGTTCTGTCTCACTGGCATTTCAGGTGCCACTGGGTATGAAAGAAAAAAGAAAAGAAAGAAAGAAAGATAGAAGAAAGAAAGAAAGAAAGAAAGAAAGAAAGAAAGAAAGAAAGAAAGGAAAGAAAAGAAAAGAAAAGAAAAGAAAAGAAAAGAAAGAAAAGTGCAGCTAGCTCGGTGTCTGCCCAAATGACTGCCCAGTTTTATGCTTGAAACCCAGGACCCTGGTGGTGTAGGCACTCGAGGGAATATCCTGGTTTGTGGGTTGCAAAGACGGTGGGAAAAGCATAGTATCTGGGTCAGAGTACATTGTTCCTCACTACAGAGTCCATCATGGCTTCCATTGGCTAGTGGGAGGGAGTTTTCTGACCCATTGTGCTTCCTGGGTGAGGTGACACCCCACCCTGCTTTGGCTCACAATCTGTGGGCTGCATCCACTGTCTAATCAGTTACAATGAAATGAGCTGGGTACCTCAGTTGGAAATGTAGAAATCATCCACCCCTTGCAATGATCTCACTAGGAGCTGCAGACCAGAGCTGTCTCTTCGGTCACCTTGCCAGCCACCAGCCAAAATGATTATTTTCTAAAAAGAACAAGGTTAGAGGGCTCACTTTTTTTTTTTTTGATTTCCTGAAACATATTACAAAGTTTCAGTAATCAAAATAGCATGGTATTGGCATAAAGACAGATCAATATATTAATGGAGTAGAATAGAAAACCTTGAAATAAACTCTCACGTATATGGTCAAATAATCTTCCACATGAGTGCTAAGACAATTCAATGGGGGAAAGTACAGACTCTTCAACCAATGATGCTGTGAAAACTAGATATCCACATTCAAAAGAATGAAGTTGGATCCTTATCTTATCTATGTACAAAAATTAACTCAAAATGGATTAAAGAACGAAATGTAAGATCTAAAACTATAAAACTCTTAGAAGAAAACTAGGGGTACAGCTTCGACATTGGACTTGGCAATGATTTCTTGGATATGACACCAAAAGCATAGGCAGCAAATGCAAAAAAAAAAAAAAAAAAAAGACAAACAGATTACTTCAAACTTACAAACTTTAATGCATCAAAGAACAAAACCAATAGAATGAAATGGCAACATAAAAAATGGGAGAAAATATTTTCAAATTATATATCTGATGAGTTAATATCTAGAATACATAAAGAATTCATACAAATCAACAACAAAAGTCAAATAACTCAATTTTAAAAATAGACAAGAGATGTTAACAAATGATTCTATAAAGATGATACATAAATGGACAAGCATATGTAAAGATGCTTGATATATCACTTATCATCATAGAAATATAAACCAAAATCACAGTGAGATATTGCCTCACACTCATTAGGAAGGTTATTATTTAAAAAACACAGAAAATAGCAAGTGTTGGCAAACATGTGAGGAAATAAGAATGCTTGTGTAATGTTGGTAAGATTGTAAAATTGTGTAAATGCTATCAAAAACAGTATGAAAGGACCATAGAAAAAGTAAAAATGAAACTATTTTGTAATCCTGCAATCCCTCTTCTGAATATGTACCCAAAATTATTGAAAGCAGGTCCTCAAAGAAATATTTACACACCTATGTTCATTGCAGCACTATTAACAATAGCACAGATTTGGAATCACTGCAAATGGCTATTGATGGATGGCTAGTCACACAATGGAATATTATTCAGTATTAAAAAGGAAAAAAATATTGTCACATGATATAACATAGATGAACCTTGAGCACATTATGTTAAGTGGTGTAAGACAGTCAGAAAAAGAAAAATACTGTATGATTCTACTTATGTGAGGTATCTAGAGCAGTGAAATTTATAGATACAGAAAGTAGAAGGATTACCATGGGCTGGAAGGAGATAGAAAATAGGAGTGGTTTAATGGGTAAAGAGTTTCAGATTTGCAAGATGAGAAAGCTCAGAAAATCTGTTTTACAGCAACGTGAATATACTTAACAATACTGAACTGTAAGCTTGAAAATAGATAAGATGGTAAATTTTTTATTATGTGTGATTTCTACTCCCATTATCTCTAGGACTGTATCCGCTACTACTGTCTCTCTTGTTCTACTCTTTCTAGTTACATTGGTATCCCAGATGTCCCTCAGATTTCCGTTTGGTCATTTCAACTAATTGTCTTTGCACTAGTTATTTTATATTTCTGAAATACTCTTCCTGTAGATACTTGTTTGATTAACTTCCTTCACCTCTGAAAAGTTTTTATTTAAAGATTATCTTCTCAAACATGTTTACCCTCAATTTATAATTAAAATACAGCTTCACTGTCACAACTTCTAATCTCCCTTACTTTGTTCTATTTATTTTTCCCATGGTATTTGTCTCCTTCTAGATGAAAACACAAGTTTAACTGTACCTTTCCTCACCATAAGCAATTTTGTAATGGCTTCTCATCCTGTGGGAATAGTAAGGCATGTTCCTCACTTTAGTCTTTAAGGCTTTACATGTGCTAACTCTCTGTTACCTCTCTAACCTCATTTTCTGGTACACCCATTCCTCACCCTTTCTTACTAACCTCTATGTAGCCACTAAGGTTTCTTCTTACTGTTCTTCAAAACTGCTATGCATGTTTTCGCCTTAATGTCTTGGTACATGTTGTTTTCTTCTGTGGAAGACAATTTCCTCAGATATAATTATGACTCCTCATTTATTCAGGTCTTTACTCGAAAGCCTCATTCTTAATAAACCTTACCCAAACACTACATCTATATTTTTAGGTATCCCAGTACTTAATATCAGGTTCCCCTGCCTTATATACATTTTCCCTATCACTGATTATCACTTAACATAATATGTATTTTATTTATTTTATTTGTTGCCTCCTCCATTAAAATGTAAGCTACGGCTGGGCACGGTGGCTCATGCCTGTAATCCCAGCACGTTGGGAGGCCGAGGCAGGCGGATCATGAGGTCAGAGGATCGAGAAACCCCATCTCTACTAAAAATACAAAAAACTTAGCCAGGCGTGGTGGCGGGCACCTGTGGTCCCAGCTACTCTGGAGGCTGAGGCAGGAGAATGGTGTGAACCCAGGAGGGGGAGCTTGCAGTGAGCCGAGATCGCACCACTGCACTCCAACCTGGGAGACAGAGTGAGACTCTGTCTCGGAAAAATAAAGTAAAATAAAATAAAAGTAAGCTACATGATGGAACAAAATTTTCTCTTGTTTTTACTATTATAATCCCAGTACTTAGACTAGTAGGCACAAAGTAAATATTTGTTTATTAAAATTAGAAACATTACATCATAAGAAGCAACTGGGGCTTTGTATTTCATTTGTGAACACATAAAAGAAAGCATATTTTCACCAAGAAAATACTAGATATCTTAAAGTCGTATACTTTTTCTGAGGCCTAATATGTCATACAGAATAGAAATATTTTCCTTTAAATAAAAGAGAAGGAATGTCACTGTATAATATATCTTTTATATGAGATATTTTTAGTTACATTATAATGTGTCACAGTGTTTGCATTAAGACAAAGACAAAATCTTGTGAAATGAGTTCAATTTTGGCCACTGCTGTATTTGCAAAATAAATATACGTTCATTTCATTCCTTCAAAACAGAGTGCAGATTAAGTGGCAATTACCATACCCTTTAAATCTAATGAGCAAAAAATATTAAGGAATGCAAAATTACTATGCACTGTTTGTGCTTTTCATTTGTACCAATGATAAAAATAGGTGGAAGGAATATGTGACTAATATAAATCCTTCTTTACACTTTTATAAAGCAATTTAAGTGTATGAGGCATGACTTTACAGTAATTAGACTTACTTTCTTTTGTAACTTCTAAGTTAAGTCTGAAGACACTTCCAAAATGTGTTTAAAATGTTTTTATATAAAATTCTGATAGACTTTTTAAAGGCAAACCTTCAAAAGAGAAATGCCATATGATGTAAGTACCTTGAACACAAAGTGAGAAGATTCAAATTTGAACACATTCCTTCATAACTGGATCTGTAGTATTTCACATTACCTTATTTTTGTAGGCCACTGTTCCCTCAGTATTGAGTTAAATACTCTCTAAAATCCCCTTTATTTGTGAAAATTATAAAACTTTCTAAAAGAATGGTAGTTTCTACAATGGGAGGTGTTTAACTTAGGTACAATTTCTTCAGTCTCCAGAAACATAGTCCATCTATTCCACAGTTATACCACCAAATGTTCTAAGTGATAACAATGATAAATCTAAGTGTCTGAATATCTTAAAACATGCAATTCTATTCACTGAAACAGAAAGACTCAACAAAACTGGACATTGTAGTTGCATCAGATTGACAAGTGACAAGGTCAATTTATCAGTACATTATCACAGTTTCTTCCTACGTAACTAGTAACTGTGGAAGGAGAAAAGCTTTTCAGGTTAAAGACTATGACTATCTTTAAGCATATACTGCTTTTTTTCACAAGGTTCCCAAGTTAGGGCTTAAGGACATAGAGCCATTGCTTTACATATTTTCACTCTATAGATGAATATGAATATATGCACAAAAAATGTAATCTTAAATTTGGGAAAAAAAGTATCTTTTTAGTAGATTTTTACCCAAAACACAAAAGAAATTGTGTAAAGTATTTCTAAATATTACATTTAAGTCTAGCCTATGAATAACTCCTAAACAGGTTACTAGGTTAGCACATAAACATGGAAAATTAGAAAATATTTAATCTGCATGATGCATATTAATATTTAAATGACTATTTTCCCCTGTATATATCAAATTTACCTATTGGTAACAGATCATTCATTCATTTATTCATTCAGTTAAGAAATATTTATTTACTTCTGATTTACACTTGTTATGTACAAGACTGGAAAGAGCATCACTGCTACCTTTACAACAACAACAACAGAAACAAAGCCAGACATATATGAAATTTACAATTTTTTGAACTTATCAGAAAGCTGAGGTCACAAGACAACCAAATAATTTGAAATCTAAGAAAAAAGAGGTAAAGAGAGATTAGGTGGATTTTTCTAATTTTCTGTAAATCCAAATGTATCTCAAAATTTGAAAAATCTGTTATAAATTGTTGATAAAATGAGACCCAATGCTATGTTGATTTCAGATCTGATGAAAGGCAGTTCTAGTGGTGGTGAAAACAAAAGTGCTTGGGTTGCCCACCCTCAGATCCAGGTGGCTCAGCACAGACAGAGGGGATTTATTTGTTTGGGAAAAAGTAAGGGAAGAGAACAAGAGTCTCAGCTGGCAATCCAGATAGTTCTTCAAGATCTTATCAAAGACCACCACTTCTTACAAGTCTGCAAGAACCATAGTACTAATGAGATTGGGGCCCAAGTGCCTTCAAACACCTGGAAAACCTTCCCAAGAAGGATGGGCGCGCACACACACACACACACACACACACAAACCCAGATAGTGAAAGCAACAATACATAGCTAACTCTTCAATACTCAGACACTGACAAACATCCACAAGCATCAAGGCCAGGCAGGTAAGGATTACTTCACCAAACAAACTAAATAAGGCACCAGCACCAATACTGGAGAAACTCAGACATATGATCTTTAAGACAGATACTTCAAAATAACTGTTTTGAAGAAGCTCAAAGAAATTGAAGATAACACAGAAAAGAAATTCAGAATTTTATTAGGTAAAATTTACAGAGACTGAAATCATTAAACAGAATCAAGCAGAAATTCCGTAACTGAATAATGCAATTGACACACTGAAGAATAAACCACAGTCTCTTAATAGCAGAATTGATCAAGCAGAAGATAGAATTAGTGAGCTTGAAGACATGCTATTTGAAAATACACAGTCAGAAGAAACAAAATGAAATAGAAAACAAAAGAATGAATTGCACCAGAATAAATAGCTTCAAAAAACAAATATAAGAGTTATTGGCCTTAAAGAGGAAGTAGATAAAAAGATAGAGGTTGAAAGATTATTCTAATTAATAATGTCAGAGAACTTCCCAAACTTAGAAAAATGTATCAATATTCAATTACACAAAGGTTATAGAACACCAAGCAGATTTAACCCAAATAAGACTCCCTCAAGGCATCTAATAATACAACTTTGGTTTAGGGTTAGCAGCAAGAGGAAAAAAATAACATATGAGAAGGCTCTAATATGTCTAGCAGCAGACATTTCAGTGAAAACCTTACAAGTCAGAAGAGAGTGGCATGGCATCCTTAAAGTGCTGATGGAAACAACAACAACAACAAAAAAAACACTTTTACCCTAGGATAGTATATCCAGCAAAAATATTCTACATGCATAAAGGATAAAGAAAGACTTTCCAAAACAAACAAAATCTGAGAGATTTTATCAACACCAGACCTGTTCTTTAAGAAATGTTAAAAGAAGATCTTCATTCTGAAAAATGAAAGGTGGTGATGAGCAATAAAAAATCATTTGAGCATTTACCTCCAGCTTATAAGTGAAAACATGCAGTATTTGCCAAATAGAGGGGAACAACACACACTGGAGCCTATCGGAGTGTGGAGGGCGGAAGGAGGAAGAGAGGTAGGAAAAATAACTAATGGCTACTAAGCCTAATACCTGGGTGATGAAGTAACCTGTACAACCAACCCCCATGACACACGTTTACCTATGTAACAAACTTTCACATCCTGCACATGTACCCCTGAACTAAAAATAAAAAAAAAAAGAGAGAAATCTTTGTAAGGTACAAAAGACACTGGTAATAATAAACACACAGAAAAACACTGAATATTACAACACTGCAATTGTGGTGTGTAAACTACTCTTAATTACCAAACTAGATACTAACCAATCAAAAATAATAACTACAACTTTTCAAGACATAGACAGCACACTAAAGTATAAAGAAAACAACAAATGTTAAAAAGTGGGAGGATAAAGTTAAAGTGTAGAGTTTTTATTTTTTCCATTTTTGTTTGTTCATGCAAGATGTGTTATTGTCATCAGTTTAAAATATTGGGTTATAGGATAGCATTTTTATTCCTCATGGTAACTTCAAATAAAAAAATCTTACAACAAATACACACACACACACACAAAAACAAGAAATTAAATTATACTAACAGAAAAGATCACCTTCACTGAAAGGAAGACAGGAAGGAAGAAAAGAAGGAAGAGAAGACCACAAAACAACCAGAAGACAAATAACAAAATGACAGCAGCAAGTCTTTACTTATCAATAATAACATTGAAGGTAAATGGGCTAAACTCTCCAATAAGATACAGATTACCTGAATGAATTAAAAACCAAGACCCAACAATATCTTGCCTACAATAAGCACACTGTATGTATAAAGACACACATAGTCTGAAACTAAAGGGAAGAATAAAGGTATTCCATACCAATGAAAACCAACAAAGGTCAGTAGGACCTATTCTTATATCATGTAAAATAGATTTCAAGACAAAAACTGTAAGAAGAGACTAAGAAGGTCATCATAGAATTATCAAGATATCAATTCAGGAAAAGAATTTAACAAGTGTAAATATATATGCACCCAATACTGGAGCACCCAGATATGTAAAGCAAATATTATTGGAGTTAAAGACATAGATACACCTCAAAAGAATAATGGCTGGAGATTTCAACACTACTTTCAGCATTGGAAAGATCTTTCAGGCAGAAAATCAGCAAAGAAACATCAGACTTTATCTCCACTACAGATGAAATGGACTTAACAGATATTTACAGAACATCTTATCCAATGACTGTGGAATACACATTCATCTCCTCAGTACAGTAACATATAATCATTCTCATAAATAGTCCATATGTTTGGTCACAAAACAAGTAATAAAACATTCAAAACATTGAAATAGTGTCAGGCATCTTCTTTGACTACAAATTAGAAATCAATAACAAGAATTTTGGAAAGCCTACAAATATATGGAAATTTATAAATGTGTTTCTGGAATACCAGTGGGTCAATGGATAATTAAGAGGGAAGTTGAAAAATTTTTGAAACAAATGATAATGGAAATTCAGCATACTAAAAGCTACAGGATAAGGCAGAAACACTACTAAGAGGAAAATTTATAGCTCAAAGTGCCTACATTAAAAAATTTCAAATAAATAACCTAATAATACATCTTAAAGAATTACAAAAGCTGGAGCACACCAAACCCAAAATTAGTACAAGAAATAAAATAACAAATATCAGAGCACAAATAAATAAAATTGACATGAAGAAAACAATATAAAAAATCAACTAAATGAAAGGGTGCCCTTTGGAAAAGATAAGTACAACTGACAAACTAAGCCTTTAGCCAGATTAACTAACAAGAAAAAGAGAAGATCCAAATAAATAAAATCTGAGATGAAAAAGTAGACATTAAAACTGATACTGTAGAAATTCAAAGCATAATTTGTGGCTACTATGAAAAAATATGTGCCAATGTGTTGGAAAAATCTAGAGAAAATGGATACATTCCTAGACACACACAATCTACCAAGATTGAATTATGAAGAAATCCAAACCATGAACAGAACAATAACAAGTGGTGTAATCAAAGCTGTAATAAAAATTCTCTCAGTAAAGTCTCCCAGTAAAAGCCCAGGGCCAAAGGTCATCACTGCTGAATTCTGCCAAACATTTAAGGAAGAAATAGTACCAGTTCTACTCAAACTATTACAAAAATAGGGGAAGAAGGACTACTTCCAAACTTATTCTATCAGGCCAGTATTAGCCTGATACCAAAAGCAGAAAAAGACACATCAAAAAATAAATAAATAAAAAATAAAGACTAATGCAACTGATCGATATTGAGGCAATAATCCTCAGCAAAATACTAGCACAGCAAATTTAACAACACATTATAAGTATCAATCAACATGATAATGTGGTATTCATTTCAGAAATAAAAGGATGGTTCAACATATGCAATTCGATCAATGTGACACATCATGCCAACAGAATGAAGTACAAAAACCATATGCTCATTTCATTTGATACCTTAAAAGCATTTGAAAAAATTTGAAATCATTTTATGAAAAACCCTAGAAAACTGTGTATAAAAGGAATACATCTCAACATAATAAAGACCATATATAACAGACCCACAGATAGTATCATAGTGAATTGCAAAAAACTGAAGCCTTTTCTTTATCATATGGAACAAGACAAAGATTCCCACTTTCACCACTGTTATTTAACGTAATGTTAGAAGTCCTAGCTAGGGCAATCAGATAAGAGAAATAAAGGACATCAAAATTGGAAATGAAGAAATCCAATTATCTTTGCTTGCAGATGATATGATCTTATATTTTAAAAAATTTAAAGACTCCACAAGAAAGCTATTAGAACTGATAAACAAATTCAGTAAGGTTTCAGTATACAATACCAAGGGACAAAAATCAATAGCATTTCTACATACCAACACTAAAAATCTGAAAGAAATATTTAAAAATTTCCATTTACAATAGCCATGAATAAAATTTAGTATGTAGGAATTAATATAACCAAAGAATTAAAAGGTCTGTATATTAAAAACTATAAAACACTGATAAACAAATTGAAGGAGGCAAAAAATGGAAAGGTATTTCATGTCCATGGATTAGAAGAGGGCATATCATTAAAATGTCCATACAACACAAAGCAATCTACAGATTCAATGAAATACACACCAAAATACCAATGACATCCTTCACAGAAATAGAAAAAACTATCCTAAAATGTATATGGAATAACAAAAGACCAGAATAGCCAAACCTATCCTGAGCAAAAGGAATAAAACTGGAGGAATCACATTACCTGTCTTCAAATTATATTACAGAGCTATAGCAATAAAAACCACATGGTACTTGTGTAAAAACACACACACAGACTAATGAAACAACAGAATACAAAACCCATGAAAAAAATACATACATCTACAGCTAACTCATTTTTGACAAAGCTTCCAAGAACATACTTTAGGGGAAAGACAGTCCCTTAAATAAATAGTCCTGGGAAACTAGATATCCACATGAAAAAGAATAAAAGTAGGCCCTTATCTCTCACCATATAAAAAATCAAATCAAAATGTATTAAAGAATTAAATTTAATACTTGAAACTATTAAACTATAAGAAAACATCTTGAAAAAGCTCCAGGATATCAACCTGGGAAAATATTTTTTGAGTAATATCCCACAAATACAGGTAACCAAAACAAAAATGAACAAATGGATCACATCAAGTTAGAAAGCCTCTGTACAACAACAAAAACAATCAACAAAGTAAAGAGACAATCTACAGAATTGGAGAAAATCTTTGCAAACTACCCATCTGATACAGGATTAAGAACCAGAAGATATAAGTAGCTCAAACAACTCTATAAGAAAATATCTAATAATCAGATTTTAAAATTGGCAAAAGATCTGAATAGATATTTCTCCAAAGAAGACATAAAAATGGCAAACAGATGTATAAAAAAATTCTCAATATTACTGATCATCAGAGAATGCAAATAAAAACTGCAATGATGTATCATCTCACCCCAGGTGAAATGGCTTTTATCCAAGACAGGCAATAACAGTGCTGGTGAAGATGTGAAGAAAAGGGAACCTTCATACACTACTGGTGGGAATGTGAATTACTACAACGATTATGGAGAACAGTTGGTCAAAAGACTAAAAATAGAGATCCTATAGGATTTAGCAATCCCATTGCTAGGCATGTACCAAGAAGAAAGGAAATGTGTATATTGAAGAAATGTCTGCATGCCCATGTTTATTACAGTGCTATTCACAATAGCCAAGATTTGGATGTAACCCAAGTGTTGATCAACAGATGAATAAATAAAGAAAATGTTATATATCCACACACACAGTGGAGTACCCTTCAGTCATGAAAAAATGAGTTCCTACCATTTTCTTCTTTTTATTTCTTATTTTTTATGCCTGTAAGCTAATTTTGCTTTTTAAAAAATTTTATATTTGGTTCAGAGGTACATGTGCAGAACTGCTCTAGGTTAACTCATGTCACGGGGCTGTACAAATTATTTTGTCACCCAGCTACTAAGCCTAGTACCCACTAGTTATTTTTTTCTGTGCATCTTCCTCTTTCCATTCTCTACCCTCTACTAGGTCACAGTGTCTGTTTCTTCTTTATTTGTGTCTGTGAGTTCTCAGGAGTTTGCTCCTACTTATAAGTGAGACCATGTAGTATTTGGTTTTCTGATGCTGCATTCTTTTGTTAAGGATAATAGCCTCCAGTTCCATCCATGTTCTCACAAAAGACATAATGTAATTCTTTTTATAGCTGCACAGTATTCTATGGTGTATACGTACCAGTTTTTCAATCCAATTTGTTATTGATGGGCATTTATATTCATTTCATATCTTTGCTATTGTGAATAGTGTTAAAATAAAAATTATCGTGCATGTATGTTTATGGTAGAATAATTTACATTCCCCAGGTGTATAACCAGTAATGGGACTGCTGGGTTGAATTTAGTTCTGGTTTTAGCTCTTTGAGAAATTGCCACCCTGATTTCCACAACGGTTTATCTAGTTTGCACTCCCACCAACAGTGAATAAGTGTTCTCTTTTCTTTGAAACCTTGCCAGCATCTGTTATTTTTGACTTTTTAATAATAGCTATTCTCAGGGGTGTAGGATAGTAGCTCATTAATGATTAGTAATATTGAGCTTTCATTTCATATGATTGTTGGCCTCATGTATGTCTTCTTTTGAAAAGTGTCAGTTCATGTTCTTTCATTCACTTTGTGATGGGGTTGTTCGGTTTTCTTTTTTTTTTTTGAAATTTGTGTAAATTACTTATAAATGCTGGAAATTAAACCTTTAACAGATGTACAGTTTGCCAATATTTTCTCTCATTGCGTAGGTTGTCTGTTTACTCTGTAGATTTTTTTTTTTTTTTTTTTTTTTTTGCTGTGCCAAAGCTCTTTAGTTGAATTAAATCTTATTTGTCAATCTTTGCTTTTGTTGCAATTGCTTTGGCATCTGTGTCATGAAATTTCTGCTCATTCCTATGTCTAGAATAATATTGCCTAGATTGGTTTCCAGGGTTCTTATAGTTTTGGGCTTTACATATAAGTCTTTAATATATCTTAAGTTGATTTTTGTATATGGTGTAAGGAAGGTGTCTACATTCAATCTTCCACATATTGCTAGTCAGTTATGTCAGCACCATTTATTGAATAGGGAGTCCTTTCCACATTGCTTTTTTGTCAGCTTTGTTAAAGACCAGATGTTTGTAGTTGTGTGGCCTTATTTCCATGCTCTCTATTCTGTTCAATTGTTTTCTGTGTCTGTTTTTAATACCAGTCCCGTGCTGTTTTGGTTACTGTAGCCCTGTTGTGTAGTTTGAAATAGGGTAGCCCTGTTGTGTAGTTTGAAATAGGGTAGCATGATGCCTCCAGCTTGGTTCTTTTTGCCTAGGGTTGCTTTGGCTATTCAGGCTCTTTTTTGGTTCCATATGAATTTTAAAATAGTTTTTTTCTAGTTTTGTGATGAATGTCATTGGTAGTTTGATAGGAATAGCATTGA
Organism: Colobus angolensis palliatus; assembly: GCF_000951035.1. NCBI lineage: Eukaryota > Metazoa > Chordata > Mammalia > Primates > Cercopithecidae > Colobus > Colobus angolensis. Next base: position 2,347,051 of record NW_012114699.1, on the reverse strand, counting down.
ATCTGTAAACTGCTTTTGGAAGTATGGACGTTTTAATAATATTGACTATTCCTATCTATGAGCATAAAATGGCTTTCCATTTGTTTGTGTCATCTCTATTTCTTTGAGCAGTGTTTTGTAATTCTCATTTGAGAGATCTTTCACCTCTTTAGTTAGTTTAATTCCTTGGTATTTTATTCTTCTTGTGGCCATTCTGAATTGGATTCTATTACTGACTATGCTCTTGGCTTCACTTTTCTTGATGTATAGGAATGCTAGTAACTTTTGGATATTGATTTTTTTATCTGGAAACTTTGCTTAAGTTGTTTATCAGCTTCAGTAGCTTTGGGGCTGAGACTATCCTGTTTTCTAGAGATAAAATTATGTTATCTGCAAACAGGGATAGTTCAACTTCCTCTCTTCCTATTTGGATGCCCTTTATTTCTTTCTCTTGCTTAATTGCTCTGGGCAGGGCTTCCAATATTATGTTGAATATTAGTGGTGAGAGATGGCATCCTTGTCCTGTGCCAGTTTTCAAGGGGAATGTTTCCCACATTTTCCCATTCAGTATGATGTTACCTGTGCATATGTCATATATAGCTCTTATTATTGTGAGGTACATTCCTTCAATACCTAGTTTATTGAGAGTTTTTAAGAGAAGTGTTGAATTTTATCAAATGCTTTTTGCATCTGTTTAGATAATCAATTGAGTTTTTTCTTTAGTTCTGTTTATATGATGAGTCGCATTTATTGATTTTTGTATGTTGAATGAACCTTCCATTCCAGGGATAAAGCTTACTTGATTGTAGTGGATTAGTTTTTTGATGTGCTACTAGATTCACTTTGCCACTATTTTGTTCAGGATTGTTGCATTAATATTCATCAAAGATATTGGTCTGAAGTTTTCTATTTTTTTGTTGTATCTCTGCCAGGTTTTTGTATCAGGATGATGTTGGCCTTAAAAATGAGTTGGGGAGGAATCCCTTCTCAATTATTTGAAATACTTTCAGTAGGAATGGTAGCAGCTCTTATTTTTATATCTGGTAAAATTCGTCTGTGAATCCATCTGGTCCTGGGTTTTTTGATTGGTTGGTAGGCTATTTATTATTGATTCAATTTCAGAGGTCACTATTGGTCTGTACAGGGAATCAATTTCTTCCTAGTTCACACTTTGACAGTGTGTGTGTCCAGGAATTTATACATCCTTTCCAGGTTTTCCAGTTTGTGTGCATAGTGATGTTCTTAGTAGTTTCTGACGGTTATTTGTATTTTCGTGTGGTCAGTGTTATATCTGTCATTTCTAATTATGCTTATTTGTATCTTCTATCATTTCTTCTTTATTAGTCTAGGTAGCGGTTTATCTTATTAATCTTTTCAAAAAATTAACTCTTGGCTTCATTGATGTTTTGAATATATTCTTGTGTCTCAATCTCCTTCAGTTCAGCTCTGATTTTTGGTTTCGGTCTTCTGATAGCTTTAGGTGATTGCTTTGGCATCTGTGTCATGAAATTTGACATGCTTCTCTAATTTGCTCTTGCTTCTCTAATTATTTCAGTTGTGGTGTTAGGTTCTTAAGTTAAGATCTTTCCAACTTTTTGATGAGGGCATTTAGTGCTATGAATTTTCTTCTTATCACTGCTGTAGCTGTGTCCCAGAGATTCAAGTATGTTGTGTCTGTGTTCTCATTAGTTTCAAAATACTTCTTGCTTTCTGCCTCAACTTCATTATTTACCTGGAAGTCATTTAGGAACAAGTTGTTTAATTTCTATGTGATTGCATGGTTTTCAGTGATTTTTTTTAGTCTTGACTTCTATTTTTATTGCATTGTTTTCTAAGAGTGTTTTATATGCTTTTAGTTCTATTGTATTTGTTGAGAATTGTTCTATGTACAATTATGTGGTCAATTTTAGAGTGTGTGACATGTGGCTATGAGAAGAATGTATATTCTGTTGTTTTCCTGGTGAAGAGTTAGGTAGAGGTCTATCAGACCCACTTGGTCCAAAGTTGTGTTCAAGTTCTAAATATCCTTGTAAATTTTCTGTCTTAGTAATCTGATTAACACTGTCAGTGGAGTGTCAAAATATACTGCTATTATTGTGCAGGAATCTAAATATTTTTAAAGGTCTCTAAGAACTTGCTTTGTGAATCTGTGTGCTCCTGCATTGAGTGCATATATATGCAGGATAGTTAGGTCTTCTCTTCGAATTGAAACCTTTGCCATCATGTAACGTTCTTATTTCTCTATTTTGAATATTGTTAGTTTAAAGACTGTTTTTTCTGAAATTAGGATCAAAACCACTGCTTTTGTCTGATCTCCACTTGCTTGGTAAATTTTCCTCCATATTGTTATTTTGAGCCTATAGATGTTATTACATGGGAGACAGGTTTCTGGAAGACAGCATACCAATGGGTCTTGGTTCTTTATGCAGCTTGTCACTCTGTGCATTTTAAGTTGGACATTTAGTTCATTTATATTTGAGGTTAGCATTGATATTTGTGGATTTAATCCTGTCATTCTGTTGTTAGCTGATAATTATGACAGTTTGTTTGTGTTGTTACTTTATAGTGTCACTGGTCTATGTATTTAAGTGTGTTTTTGGTTTGGCTGGTCATGGTCTTTTATTTTTGTGTATATTGCTACTTTAAGGATCTCTTGTAAGGCAGGTCTGGTGTAATAAATTCCCGCAACATTTGCTTATCTGAAAAGGACCTTATTTCTCATTCACTTCAGAAGCTTAGTTTAGCTGCATTTGAAATTATGAGTTGAAGATTTTATTTCTTTAAGAATGTTGAATATAAGTTCCCAATATTTTCTGGCTTGTAGAGCTTCTGCTGAGAGTCCCACTGTTAGCCTGATGACATTCCCTTTGTGGGTGACCTGTCTTCTTTCTAGCTGCCTTTAGCATTCTTTCTTTCATGTCTACCTTGAAAAATCTGAGGACTATGTGTCTTGATGACGATTTTCTTGTGTAGATTTTGCAGTTGTCCGTATTTTCTGAGTTTGACTTATGGACTTTCTAGCAAGGTTGCAGACGTTTTTATGGACAATATCCTGAAATATGTTTTCCAAGTTGTTTGCTTTCTCTCCATCCTTTCAGTGATGCCAACCATTCACACATTTGGCCTCTTCATAATCCCATATTTCTTGAAGGTTTTGTTCATTCATTTTCCTTCTTTTTTTAAATGTTTGTCTGACTGTCTTATTTCAGAGAGCCAGTTGTCGATTTCTGAGATTCCTTCCTCAGTTTGATCTATTCTGCTGTTAAAACTTGTGATTGCATTGTGAAGTTCCTGCAGTGTGTTTTTCACCTCTATCAGATTTATTTGTTTTGTTTTTCTTTTCTCTGGCTATTTTGTCTTTTAACTCCTGTTTGATTTTATCATGATTTTGTGATTCTTAGTTTCCCTTAATTGGGTTATGCCATTCTTCTGAATCGTTTTTATATATATATATATATATATACTTTAAGTTCTAGGGTACATGTGCACAATGGGCAGGTTTGCTACATATGTATACATGTGTCCTGTTGGTGTGCT
>NW_012114699.1:2343143-2343485 GCF_000951035.1 Colobus angolensis palliatus | reverse complement strand
TTTTTATATATATATATATATATATACTTTAAGTTCTAGGGTACATGTGCACAATGTGCAGGTTTGCTACATATGTATACATGTGTCCTGTTGGTGTGCTGCACCCACTAACTCATCATTTACATTAGATATATCTAATAATGTTATCCTTCTCCCCTCCCCTCTCCCCGCTCCCCACAATAGGGACCCAGTGTGATGTTCCCCTTCCTGTGTCCAAGCGATTTCAGTGTTCAATTCCCACCTATGAGTGAGAACATGTGGTATTTGTTTTTCTGTTCTTGTGATAGTTTGCTGAGAATGATGGCTTCCAGCTGCATCCATGTCCCCACAAAGGACAAAAAA
>NW_012114699.1:2337222-2341978 GCF_000951035.1 Colobus angolensis palliatus | reverse complement strand
TCCATTGGTCTATATCTCTGTTTTGGTACCAGTACCATGCTGTTTTGGTTACTGTAGCCTTGTAGTATAGTTTGAAGTCAGGTAGCATGATGCCTTCAGCTTTGTTCTTTTGGCTTAGGATTGTCTTGGCAATGCACCATTCTTCTGAATCTTAATGATCTTAATTCCTGTCCATATTCTGAATTATATTTCTGTCATTCAGCCAACTCAGCCTAGTTAAGAACCTTTGTTGGAGAACTAGTGAGATTGCTTGGAGGACATAAGACACTCTGACCATTTGAGTTGTTGAAGTACTTGTGTTGGTTCTTTCTCATCTCTCTACATGGGTTTTCCTTTAGTTGCAGTGTGCATTGAATACAGTCAATAGACTTCTTTTTTGGGTGTTTTCACAGGGCCAAAGCTTTGGTCAGGTCCTTTTTTGTAGCTGACTTACCGTGTTTTGTTTCACAGGGGGCTATATTTGTGAAGTACTTTTGGTCTTGAAGTACTATAGTAAGCATCATCTGGGCTCTTGCTCAGTCCTGTGGCTCCCCTGTATTTCCTCACTGTTGCAGCCATGTTCCCTCTCGATGCTATGAATGTGTGCATTCCTCTCCTACTTGAATGTTGGCTGTAGATCATGGCTTGGAACTTCCAGCCTCCCCACAACAGCTCTGGGGAAATCTCAGGATTTACATTCCCTCCCCAACTTGAAGGCAGTAGAGGAAGGAATCATTGTATTGGTTGTGGTCAAGCGTCTTTTGTTTATCTCCTGGGGGCTCCACTCCAGAGAGATGCAGCTCAGCAATTGCTCCATGCTGTCAGTCCAGAATGGAGGGTCTGTGTTGTGTACCCAAGCCAGGGATTTCCTGTGTGGTGACAAGCAGAGTCAGGGGGAAGGGGGAAGGATCATGAGACTCTAGACTGGTAGGACCAGACTGGTCTCCTCTCCTTGGGTCAACTGCAGCTTGTTGGAGGTGTGGATAAGGCACTTAGTGTCTTTGCTCCTTTGTTAGTCTGAGTATATCAAAGACAGTTCCATTGCAGAGACAGTGGCAGAAAGGCTTTGTTTGCCTCTGGATGCTCCACCTCTGAGAAACACAGAGCCACTGTTACTGGGAGTGCTCAGTCAGTGGGGTGAGGTAGCTGCAGTGCTGGCAAAACCTTGGTTTTCTGCTTATTGTGGAGCAGGGGGTTGAAGTCTCACAGGGAGGAGAGATTGGTCTCCTCTTCATATGGTAACTATGACATGCTGTAAGGTTGGGTGTAACCCTCAGGCTCTTTGTTTCTTTTCCAGACAATGGGCAGCTGGGATAGAACTGTTGTTGTGGCAGTGGCAGACGGGCTGTCATATGCCTCTGGTAGCCTCTTTCCATGAAAACTCTGGGCTACTACATGTGGGTATGTTCAGCCATGGGTAGGAGCATGTTCTGCAGTCATGGGCTGGAGGCCCTGCCTGGTGAATAGTAGGGGATGGGTGTTTCCAGGGAAAGGGTACTAGACTCCTCTCCAGATGGTGGCTATGGTGTGCTGGAGGCACCAGCATAATGACTAGAGCCTTTATTCCTTCCCCAGCCCAAGGACTATTAAGGCTGTAACACTGCGACTGTAGTGGCAGAGGGGTTGTGGGTTGACTCTGGGATTTTCTCCTCCAAGAAATTCTGGGATGCCTCTGATTGTAGTGAACAGGTGGTGGCAGGGTGGTTGTGCTGGAATCCCACGTTGGGCAGCCCTGTCCAGTGAGAAGGACGGACCAGGATCTGCATGGAGAACAGTCTGTCCACTTTCATGTGAGATGGTTGCACTGTGCTGGGGTCTGAACTAGCCCCTGCTCCCTCCAGACTCTCCAGAGCCTGGAGATAACAACAGAAAAGGATACAAAACAACAAAGATAGCAACTCACGCTTCACACTGGGAACTCTGTCCAGGGAGTTGCAGAGCTGTTATTGGCTCCATAGCCCCAGTAGGGGGTGGTTGGAGGCCCAGGCCTGGAGGATACACATGCCTGGTGAGGAGATATGGGAACAGGCACCACATAACAGTCTGGTTAATTTTCCATAGGGCTGCTGAGATATCCTGGGGGTCCGCTCCAGTCTCTAGTTACCTTGGATTTTCTAGTACCTGAAAGTATCAACAGTGAAGGCTGTAAAACAGTAAAGATGGTGGCTTACCCCTCCCTCTGGAAGCTCAGTCTCAGGGAGGCATAAACCTGTTACTGGCAGAAATGTACCTACATATGTGGCACGAAACCCTAGTCAGGAGAACCAATCAGGGAAGAGAAATAGAAATCAGGGACCCATTTAAAAAGCAGTCTGGCTGCTTTTTTTGTAGAGCAGCTCTGTTGTGCTTAGGATCCACTCCAGCCCCAGTCACTATGACTCTCTAAAGCCCAAATGCAAGAATGGCTAAAGAGCAAAGATGGTGGCCCACCCCTCCCTCTGGAAGCTTCATCCCAGGGAGGTTTGGTACTACTACTCGACAGAAAACACTGGCATGGTGACTGGAGATCCTGGGTCAGGAGATGCTGCCCGGTGTAGGAAAACAAGATTATGGATCTCCGTAAAAAAGCAGTCTGATCACTTCTTCATAGAACTGCTGGGCTGTGCTTGGGACCTTGTCCAGGCCCTGGTTGCCTCTAACTCCCTAGAGCCCTAAGGCAACAATAACTAAGGATGTGAAACAGCAAATATGGTGGCCTGCCCCTTCCCCTGAGAGCTTTTTCTCAGAGAGGTATAACACTGCTAACAGTGGCTGTCTGGAATTCTAAGCCAGTGGATTTATCCTGCAAGGTGCCATGGAAGTGGAGTTTTCAGATCTCTGCTGTTTAGCTCCCTGGATTTATCTTATTTTTTAGAGGTATGTACAGGGCTTTAATTTCCTATTTTGATGGAGTTGCAGCTGCTTTTGCCAGAGAGCCTGGTATCTGAGCCCCATCAGGCTCTGCCTATGCCTGAATGGCTGCTCTGAAAAGACTCCATGTAACTCTCCATGTCAGACTGAAGGCCCTGGTAGAGTGGATGTATGAGGAGATATCCTGACCTGAGGGTTGCAAAGATCTGTGAGAGAAGTGTGGGTTCCCAGGGTTGCTCACTCACTTACTGCTTCCCTGGATGGGGGAGGTTCTCCTAGTTCTGTGTTACTCCCAAGTGGGCAACGCCCTTCCTGCCTTGCTTTTCTCCATTTTCAATGGGTTTAATTGTTTCCTTGATTAGTCCCAATGTGTGTATCTGGATGTTTTAGTTGAAGCTGCTGTATTTACTCACCCCTCCCTTTCCTCTCCATGAGAGAAGCACACTCTATAGTAGGCAATCTTCACTAAACATCCCCGTCGCCAAAATCTTATCATTTTCAACAACATGGATGAAACTGGAGGTCATTAGGTTAAGTGAAATAAATCAGACACAGAAAGACAAACATCACATGTTCTCACTTATTTGTGGGAGCTAAAAATGAAAACAATTGAACATATGGAGACAGGGAGTAGAAGGATGGTTATCAGAGGCTGGGAAGGAGAACTGGGGTTGGCAATAGAATGGGAATGCTTAATGGGTACAAAAAGATAGAAAAAATGAATTAGACCTTATATTTGGTAACACAACAGAGTGACTATAGTAAAAATAAATTAATTGTATATTTTAAAATAACTAAAATATTATAATTGGATTGTTTGTAATACAAACAATAAATGCTTGGGAGGATATGGATATCCCACTTTACATAATATGACTATGCATTGCATGTCTGTGTGTCCGGAATTGGTGGGTTCTTGATTTCACTGACTTCAAGAATGAAGCCGCAGACCCTCGCGGTGAGTGTTACAGTTCTTAAAGATAGTGTGTCCAGAGTTTGTTCCTTCAGACATTCATATGTGTCTAGAGCTTCTTCCTTCTGGTGGGTTTGTGGTCTCGCTGTCAGGAGTGAAGCTGCAGACCTTCATGGTGAGTGTTACAGCTCTTAAAGGCAGCGCCTCTGGATTTATTCGTTCTTCCTGGTAGGTTCGTGGTCTCACTGACTTCAGGAGTGAAGCTGCAGACCCTTGCAGTTAATGTTATAGCTCATAACAGCAGCGTGCTCCCAAAGAGTGAGCAGCAGCAAGATTTATTGCAAAGAGCGAAAGAACAAAGCTTCCACAGTGTGAAATGGGACCAGAGCAGGTTGGCCCTGGCTGGCTGGGGCAGCGGACTTTTATTCCCTTAACTGGCCCCACTCAGATCCTGCTGATTGGTCCATTTTACAGAGAGCTGATTGGTCTGTTTTGACAGAGTGCTGATTGGTGTGTTTACAATCCTTGAGCTAGACACAGAGTCACAGAGTGCTAGTTAGCTAGATACAGAGTTAGTTAAATACAGAGTACCAACTCATGTATTCACAAACCCTGAGGTAGACACAGAGTGGTGATTGGTGTATTTACAATCCTCTGGCTAGATATAAAAGTTCTGCAAGTCCCCATCCAGTTCAAGAGCCCAGTTGGCTTCACTTAGTGGATCCTGCACCAGGGCTGCCTGCGGAGCTGCCCACCAGTCCGGAGCCCTGCCTGCACTCCTCAGCCCTTGGGCTGTCAATGGGACTGGGCACCATGGAGAAGCAGGCAGTGCCCGTGGGGGAGGCTCAGGCCACACGGGAGCCCACCGCAGGTGGGGAGCTCAGACATGGCGGGCTGCAGGTCCCACCCTGCCCTGCCCGGAAGCAGCTAAACCCTGCAAAAATTTGAGTGCAGCGCCGGCCAGGGCAGGCACTGCTGGGGGACCTGCTGCAACCTCCGTAGCTGCTGGCCCAG
>NW_012114699.1:2289386-2337172 GCF_000951035.1 Colobus angolensis palliatus | reverse complement strand
GGAAGCAGCTAAACCCTGCAAAAATTTGAGTGCAGCGCCGGCCAGGGCAGGCACTGCTGGGGGACCTGCTGCAACCTCCGTAGCTGCTGGCCCAGGTGCTAAACCCCTCACTACCTTGTGCGGGCTGTGCCTGCCGGCTGCTCCATGTGCAGGGCCGCGGAGCCCATGTCCTCAGGAACTCACACTGGCCAGCAAGCCTAGCCCCTGTTCCCACCCGTGCCTCTCCCTCCACACCTCCCCACAAGCAGAGGGAGGAGGCTCTGGCCTCAGCCAGCCCAGAGAGGGGCTCCCACAGTGCCCTGGTGGGCTGAAGGGCTCTTCAAGCCCTACCAGAGTGGACGCGGAGGCCAGAGGCTGAGGAGGCTCTGAGCGTGAGGGCTGCTAGCACATTGTCACCTCTCATCTGTATTAAAACATCTCATGGTAGTTTCTTTTGCTGTGCAGAAGCTCTTTAGTTTAATTAGATCCCATTTGTCAATTTTGGCTTTTGCTGTCGTTGCTTTTGGTGTTTTAGACATGAAGTCCTTGCCCATGCCTATGTCCTGAATGGTACTACCTAGATTTTCTTCTAGGGTTTTTATGGTATTAGGTCTAACATTTAAGTCTCTAATCCATCTTGAATTAATCTTCGTATAAGGAGTAAGGAAAGGATCCAGTTTCAGCTTTCTACTTATGGCTAGCCAATTTTCCCAGCACCATTTATTAAATAGGGAATCCTTTCCCCATTTCTTGTTTCTCTCAGGTTTATCAAAGATCAGACGGCTGTAGATGTGTGGTATTATTTCTGAGGACTCTGTTCTGTTCCATTGGTCTATAGCTCTGTTTTGGTACCAGTACCATGCTGTTTTGGTTACTGTAGCCTTGTAGTATAGTTTGAAGTCAGGTAGCGTGACGCCTCCAGCTTTGTCCTTTTGACTTAGGATTGTCTTGGCAATGCGGGGTCTTTTTTGGTTCCATATGAACTTTAAAGCAGTTTTTTCCAATTCTGTGAAGAAACTCATTGGTAGCTTGATGGGGATGGCATTGAATCTATAAATAACCTTGGGCAGTATGGCCATTTTCACGATATTGATTCTTCCTATCCATGAGCATGGTATGTTCTTCCATTTGTTAGTGTCCTCTTTGATTTCACTGATCAGTGGTTTGTAGAAACTACCATCAGAGTGAACAGGCAACCTACAGAATGGGAGAAAATTTTTGCAATCTACTCATCTGAAAAAGGGCTAATATCCAGAATCTACAAAGAACTCAAACAAATATACAAGAAAAAAACAAACAACCCCATCAAAAAGTGGGCAAAGGATATGAACAGACATTTCTCAAAAGAAGACATTCATACAGCCAACAGACACATGAAAAAATGCTCATCATCACTCGCCATCAAAGAAATGCAAATCAAAACCACAATGAGATACCATCTCACACCTGTTAGAATGGCCATCATTAAAAAATCAGGAAACAACAGGTGTTGGAGAGGATGTGGAGAAACAGGAACACTTTTACACTGTTGGTTGGATTGTAAACTAGTTCAACCATTATGGAAAACAGTACGGCGATTCCTCAAGGATCTAGAACTAGATGTACCATATGACCCAGCCATCTCACTACTGGGTATATACCCAAAGGATTATAAATTATTCTACTACAAAGACACATGCACACGTATGTTTATTGCGGCACTATTCACAATAGCAAAGACTTGGAATCAACCCAAATGTCCATCTGTGACAGACTGGATTAAGAAAATGTGGCACATATACACCATGGAATACTATGCAGCCATAAAAAAGGATGAGTTTGCGTCCTTTGTAGGGACATGGATGCAGCTGGAAACCATCATTCTTAGCAAACTATCACAAGAAGAGAAAACCAAACACCGTATGTTCTCACTCATAGGTGGGAACTGAACAATGAGATCACTTGGACTCAGGAAGGGGAACATCACACACTGGGGCTTATCATGGGGAGGAGGGGAGGGGGGAGGGATTGCATTGGGGAGTTATACCTGATATAAATGATGAATTGATGGGTGCTGACGAGTTGATGGGTGCAGCACACCAACATGGCACAAGTATACATATGTAACAAACCTGCACGTTATGCACATGTACTCTAGAACTTAAAGTATAATTAAAAAAAAAAAAAAATCTCATGTGCCATAAGTATGTAAACCTACTATGTACCCACAAAAATTAAAATTATAATTAAAAAATAAAACTCCAGGCCTAGTTGAATTCTATCAAATATTTAAGGAAAAAATATCAACTCTACATGATTTTTTCCAGACAATATAAGAGGGAGCACTACTTTCTTACTCATTTTTTGAGATCAGCATTATCTTGGTAGCAAAGCAAGCCTAGATACTACAAGAAAAGAAAAAACATACCCACTCATATCCATCATAAAAACACAGAAGGAAACATCTTAATATTAGAAAAGTAAATCTAGCAATATGCAAAAAAGACAATAAATCATGAAAATGTAGTTGGTTCAGTACTTAAAGTCAATCAATGTCAATCACAATCTCAACAGCCTAAAAAATAATAATAACATGATTATCTCAGTAGATGCCAGGGGAGAAAAAATTGACAAAATCCAAAATTCTTTCCCAACCTAACAAAAATCTTTGCAAACGAGGAATAGAGGGAAATTGATTAACCTGAGTGGCACAAAAAAAGTACTAATAGGTGACATCATATTTGATGTTGAAAATCTGAATGGTTTCTCTGTAATGCTGGAAACAAGGTAAGGATGTTCTATCTTCCCACTGCTAGTCAACATCATATTAATAGTACTTGCAATGCAATAAAGTAAGAAAAGGAAAGAAAAACATGCATAACGGAAAGAAATACATTGTCCATATTTGCAGATGGCATAATTGCTTATATAGAAAATCCCCAAAAGTTCTGTCACAAAGACTGTAGGTACAATTATGTTGAAAAGTAGTTTTTCAGTTTTTTTTTCAAGGTAATCATATACTGGTCATACGGCCCAGCCATCACACTCTTTAGTATTTAGCCAAGAGGAATGAAAACTTTAATTACACATATAATATATATTTGTTTATATCAGGTTTATTTATATTTGCCAAAAACTATAAACAAGTCAAATGTCCTTCAAACTCTAAACACATGTCCAAGTTGTCAGATACCCATGCAATGCAATACTACTAAACAATAATCAAGAATGAACTATTGATACATGCGACAAGATCAGTGACTTTAAAATGCTCTTTGCTTAGTGAAAGAAGCTGATATAGTTTGGCTTTGCATCCTCAACCAAATCTCAACTTGAGGGAGGGAACTGGCAGGAGGTTTCTTCCATGGTGTTCTTGTAATAGTGAGTTCTCATGAGATCTGATGGTTTTACAAGTGTTTGGCAGTTCCTCCTTCTTCTCTGTCTCTCCTGCCACCTTGTGAAAAATGTACCTGTTTTTTCTTTGCCTTCCACCATGATTGTAAGTTTCCTGAGGCCTCCCCAGCCATATGGAACTATGAGTCAATTAACCCTCTTTCCTGTATAAATACCCAGTCTCAGGGAAGTTCTTTATAGCAGTGTGAAAACGGACTAATACAGAAGCCAATCAAAAGACTGCATATCACATGATTTTATTTGCATGATATTTTCAAAAAAGTAAAGCTGTAGTTATGGAGCACAGATCAGTGGTAACAATTGTGGTTGAAGGAGAAGCTAACTATGAAGAATTGAAGAAAGAAATTTTGGGAGAAAAATGGACCCTTCTGTTTGATTGAATAGTGTAAAGGCTAAATAAAGACCAAAGGACCTATAAACATGATGTACTTTAGTTGTCTATTTCTTTTCCCAAAGGAATACCACTGACAGGTTGTGGAACTTTTTACAACATTACTAGTGATAAGCAAATGGAACATATACCGTAGATCATGATAGCCGGAGAAAAAAGTTATAATGAGCAAGGTGAATCTAAAATAACTATTGTACTACTGAGATAGAGACAAAGATATTAATAAGAACAGAGAGATAGAGAAAGATGTTAGATGATTATAGATAGCTATATAGACAGCTGGATAGAGCCTGAAATATAGATATGATATACATTGGTTATTATGCATATGCATATTTTGTTGTTCTCTTAGAGCTTACATTCTTGTTGGGTTGGGTCAAACAAGAAACACCAAAACATTTATTTTGTTGGATAGTAATAAATACAATGGAGAAATGTAAACCAGGTAGATATTTGTATATAAAGAATAGAGGAGTGTAGGTATATCACTATTATATATGTGTGTACATATATGCATATATGTGTGTATAAATATCTTTGTATCTATGCATATATGTGTGTGTGTGTGTGTGTGTGTGTGTATAAATATCTTTCTATCTATTTATCTATCGTCATCTGTAACAGATGATGCTTGGAAAACTGGATATCCACATTCAAAACAATGAAGTTGAACACGTGTCTTACACCACATACAAAAATTAACTCAAAATGAATTAAAGAACTAAATATATGAACTAACACCATAAAACTCCAACAAGAAAATGGGGGACATTGAACAGAGACATGAATAAAATGAGGGAATGCATCATATAAATATCAGAGAAGATAATTTTTTAGCAGTGGAATGAGTGAGTGTAAAGGTTGTAAGGCAAAAGCATGATTGGTGTGTTATTTATTATAATATAATCTAATTAGAAAACTATGAACCTTTGACAACCCCGGCCTTATTACTTTTCCTCTTTGAACAAAGCCCTTTTCCCAATGTTAATTTAGCATCGTGAAAGACCCATAGTTTAACAGAAATTGTAGAAACAATTTTTAAAGATTTATGTAAAAGAGTAAGATATTACATTCCAACATGCTCCACTTTCAAAATATTTTCATCTCTCCAATCCCCTTTTACCCCTTTATTTCTAATAATACCTTAAAGAATATTTAAAAAATTTTTAAAGCACTTTTCAAGAGTACATTTCTACTTAAAGGGTGCCCACCTATAAAACTGTTATTATTCTTATAATTTACTAAAGTCTTTCTCTGCTTAATATATTTCTGTGTGTGTGTGTGTGTGTGTGTGTGTGTGTGTGTGTGTGTATGTTTGTCTGTGACAGAGTTTTGCTCTGTCACCCATGCTGGAGTGCAGTGGTATGATCTCGGCTCACTGCAACCTCCGCCTCCCGGGTTCAAGCAATTCTCATGCCTCAGCCTCTCGAGTAGCTGGGACTACAGGCATGTGTCACCACACTGGGCTAATTTTTGTATTTTTAAAATAGAGACGGGGGCTTCACCATGTTGGCTAGGCTGGTCTTGAATGTGTGACCTCAAGTGATCTGCCCGCCTCAGCCTCCCAAAGTGCTGGGATGATAGGCATAATCCACCACACCCAGCCAATATATTTCATATATGTGTTCTTATCTGTCCTTTACTTGTGACTTTTACAGGAAATTGATTTTTTTTCTATTTTATAAATATATAAACTTAAAATATTTATATTATTCTCCTTGACTCACAAAATGCTAATATCAGTAGTTTGGTAGTTGTGACCTAGTGCTTTGTAATTACCTTATTTTCTACACTAGATCTTAGCCAAAAAGCTGAAGCAATGTATAAGTACCTTATTTACTGAGCAAAGTCAAAGACTAATCAATTCATACCCAAGATTTGAGATGAATGTGTGAGTGCATGTGTGTTTAAATAGGATGAAATTCTAGGGTCGTCAATCCAAGCCAAGTATGTAAAAGCAAAATTTGCAGTGCAGATCTAGCCCCATGACTATACATGTTTACAAGCATATTATTTTCTTTTCTGAACATAAAGGACAGGCTTCTAAATATAGAACTTTTTAAAAACTGTATTTATGCATGTGGCCAAGGTAGTTTGAAACAGTACTGTATTAGTCCATTTTCATGCTGCTGATAAAGACATACTCGAGACTGGGAAGAAAAAGAGGGTTTAATTAGACTTACAGTTCCACATGGCTGGGGAGGCCTCAGAATCATGGCAGGAGGCAAAAGGTACTTCTTACATAGGCAGCAGCAAGAGAAAATGAGGAAGAAGCATACAATTCAAGTTGAGATTTGGGTCGGGACACAGCCAAAGCATATCAAACACTAATTAAATAAAAATGGTATCAGTTTCAGAAAAAATCTATGGGTTATAATTTCTTCCAGGGCATTTGCTTGCTTTTAGGATTTTACACCCTGTCCATCTTTTGGATTACGAGATGCCCCGATGTTGAAAAGAAAGCATATATCGTGCTGAATTTAATATGCAATCGGTCATCTCCTTCTGCTTTTTTATTTGATGTCATATAATTTTGATGAACACAAGTGATTGAATCACATAATGCATCTGACAAGACATGAATAACCATGATAAATTGTATAAGAATCAGATATTATGCTGACATTAATACTTTAACAGTGCTTTTTCCCTCACCACTCTCTCCTAATCAATGATCTAAATTAGCACATCTTTATATTTTTATATTCCCAGTTTTTAGGCCCATTACCTTATTATATTTTTACTTTAATTTCAAGCACCTTTTAGAAAATAATATCCCAAGAAATTCTAAGAGGATAATAGATATTTGAAAATAAAACTGAATTTCAAACAAAAGATTTTGTTAACATCATAAATCCCAGAAGACCAGACAAAGTTTATTACAAAATTTGCCATCACAGTGAAGTACCTTACTTATGAATGTAATATATCAATTTTCCATATTCCTCTACATTTTCATATTTCATATAAAACTACACTGTGTATGTATTTAATTACTGGGATTGTAAATCACTTGTCTAACTGCCTCATTGTTGACATGAGTTTTAAATATTCAACTTCTTAAAACTAAACAGAAACTTCAGCTAGTAGCTTCACTGCATGGACTAAGTGTTTTCTGGGATAAAAGACATTCATTTTGTTTGTAAAATGTTTGTCCACATTATCACGAAGGCTATATAAAAAATCCATTTGAGATCAAAGAAACAGCATATCTTGGCAATGTGGCTTAAGTAGATTTTCTATTCATTACACAGACAAATGAAGCCAGTACAGTGCGTTACAAAGTGTGTTGTTTTGACCACTACAGTATTACTTTGTAATATCCTCCACAGGAAATAGTATATCACTGGCATTCACTGTCAAATCCAGTTTCTGGTTGTGAAGTTGTACACTTTCCACTCATTTAAATGTGGATTATATTGATTCTCTTTTGATTTGGGATATAAAAACGCTAAAGACATAGCTTTTATATTTCTATTTCTTCGCACTACCAGTGTTTAAAAATAAATAGGTAAGCCAAGAAACATTATAGTATTAACATTAGGTAAACTTAAAGTACCCCAAATAAACCCATAACTACATGTTAGGTTTCATTCTACAGAAAAGTATTGTATGCATTGATGATGTATGTATCTTTTCTGATTTCTGTGATTTATTTCTTGATCTTGAAATATCAGTTAATCCCTGGTTAATGCTCTATATTCCATATATATATACACACACACACACACACACATATATATATCTTATTTTAAACAGCTTTAAATGCTCTATATTCTCTATCTATCTATCTATCTAATCTATCTATCTTATTTTAAATAGCTTCTTCAGCAATTCCTGAAATGGATATTCCAAATAATGTTCACTTAGCTAAGTTTTTGTCCTCCATCAACCTCTCACTCTCAGTCTTATTCACAGATAAAAGTGAGCCCATTATGAATGAACTCCCTCAACTATTACACTACACATGATACATTTGCGTCAAGAGCACCCATTCCTTCCTAATTTCTTCCTCTTTCACAGGTTTCATTTATTCTTTCCAAAAATGGCACTTCAACATTTACAGTGGATTCCCTCAACCATAGCCTCTCCCGGGGTCTTGTTGTATAAATACCACAATTTTTTTCTACATCTTCACATTATTCCCAACTACTCCCTGGTTTCCAAGCCTTCCTCCTTCTCCTGGTAGACTGTATTTTCCAGAATCATCCAATGTGGCAGAATCAGTGACATTATTCCAAAGAATTAAACCTAGGACAGCAATAAAGGCATAGCACCACCTAGTGACTAAGCTGGTAGCTGAGAAATTAAGGGGTTTCATTGATAGGTAATGAGGTGGGTAGATTATTCAATCAGAATAAAGTTGAGGTTGGGTAACCTAAGTTGAAAGCATGTGTTGATTCTAGGCAATGTTGACTATAAAGTTATACTAGGAATATGTTCGATTAAAGAGTATTAGTGACAAAATAGAAAGAAAATCAAGTGCTAAACAGGCAGAACTAAATAAAGAGCCATCCCACCCCAGGACAAAGACCAAGATTGAATAAAACAAAAATTGTGGTATAAAACCTAGTTTAAATAAGAAAAAAAGGGCTCAAAGTTATTTATCAATAACAATGCTGTTTGGAAAATTAAAAATTTCATTATCTAAGACTTGTGATCACTCAGGGCAATAAATTTGCTTCACAGTGTTTTTAAAATATTCTTATTCGGCTGAATCTGGGGTTGAAACTGGCGCTAACAGCTTTCTCTAACCTTCTTGCCTCAGTTAAAATTCAAATTTCTTCTGTGACATTGATGTTTTAGAGGAACTCAAATTAATTCACTTGAAGGTTGAATCACTGATACTCTAAAGAGAGATATTTAAAAAAAAGGCTTACACTACAAAAACATACCACATATAACAAAATCAATCCTTGGTGAAATTATTATATGTCACTGTTGTAGTTTGTATTATTCGTTCAAAATATTTTCTGCCCACTCTACCAAGTCCGTGTTTATTTCCCTGGGGTGTATCCTGGTGGAAAGGGTATCATCCCTACCACATTCCTGTCAGACCAACTCATGTGACTTTAGGCTAATGGCATATGAGTGGAAGGGACATATGTCCCATCCAAGTAGAAGTGCTGCTAAGAGGTGAGGTGTATTTGTACCATCATTCTTTTTGTGGTGAAAAAAATCTGTTCATACCTCAGATAAGGGTTGCTCTTTCAACGTGAGACTGAATAAAATAAGCCATAGAGTAGAGCCAAAACTTGCCAACAAAGGGTTTGGAAAGTGGGTGAGAAATGAATCTTTTGAGTGTGTTTCTCATTGCAGTAAAATCTATAGCTTAAGGTGACTAATATAGTCAGCTCTTTTACTCAATTACTCAGCTCCTCCATACTGCTAGTTACATTACCTAAATATCATAGACTACCAATTACCAGAATGTCTCTCACAGATCGTTTTATCCTACTCCAGTCTGAGGCATGAATCCCAATTACTTTCTTCTCAGAAAGTGACAGGTTGTTTAGCCTTCATCTGGATACCTTTGATAACAATGATCCCAGCAACTCTTGAGGGTTTACATAGCTCTGATTATTCATATATTTTACACTTTCTATATTGAATAAGAATCTAATTCCTCCTTAATCTATAATTGTGTATATTTTTAATGTAATGTGGACACATGTGAAAGATTTGGAATTGTACCTATATTATTTGTGTTATGTTTGATCCATAGCAAAGAAAAGAAGCAAGATAAAAGCAACTCATCAAGTACGAGGGATCTTTAGTAAGATTAACAACTGACGTTTCGTCAGCAACTTTTGAAATCAGAAGGCAGTGAGATGATATATTCAATGTTATGAAAGGAAAAACAAAATGCTGTTACTGCAGAATATGATATCCTGCAAAAATAGTCTCCAAAAATAAAGGAGAAATAAGACATTCCTAGATAAACAATTACTAGGATAATTTATTGCTAGTAGACCTGCATGACAAAGGAATGCAAAAAAAAAAAAAAAAAAAGAAGAAAAGAAAAAGACCTTCAGGCCGGGCACAGTGGCTCACACCTGTAATCCCAGCACTTTGAGAGGCTGAGGCAGGTGGATCATGAGGTCAGGAGTTCGAGAACAGCCTGGCCAACATGGCGAAACCCCATCTCTACTAAAAATACAAAATTTAGTCAGGAGTGGTGGCGGGCGCCTGTAATCCCAGCTACTCGGGAGGCTGAGGCATGAGAATTCCTTGAACCTGGGAGGTGGAGATTGCAGTGAGCCGAGATTGTGCTACTGCACTCCAGCCTGGGCAATAGAGTGAGACTCAGTCTCAAAAATCAACCAACCAAACAAACAAACAAACACCTTCAGGCTGAGATAAAAGGACACTACACAGTAACTAAAATCCACAAGAGAAAATAAAGAATACTGGTAGAGTTAATCCTATAGTTAAACATAAACATCAATATCAATGTATTTTCAGAGTGTGATTCCTTTTTTTTATCATTTAAAAGTCAATTGCATAAAACAATAATTAGAGCTCCATGTTGATGGACACATGCTGTATAAAGGTAAAATTTGTAATAATAACAAGATAATGAAGCATGGAGTCTTACAGAAGTAGAGCTTTTATATAGTATTAAAACTAAGTTGATAATAGATTTTTACAAATTAAATATAAGTTATCATCTCCAGGGCAATCACCAAAAATATCCATAAGTTATACAGTAAAAGAAATGAGAAGAGAATCAAAGTAACACATTAGAAAATAAGTATTCACAAAAGAAGGTGGTAATAAAAGAATGAGCAACAGAAAGCATAAGACATGTAGAATTTAATTAGCAAAATCACAAAAGTCATTTTTTTACCAGGAAATACCCTAACAATAAATGAATTAAATTCTTCAACTAACACACGGACATTAGCAAAACGGATAAAATACCAAAACAAAACTATGATGTCTAGAAGAGACTCACTTTATATCCAAAGACAGAAATACGTTGAAAGTAAAAGGATGAGAAAAGATATTTCATGCAACAGTAAACAAAAGAGAACTGGAATGGACACACTAATATCAGGCAAATTAGACAATATTACAAGAAAGAGAGGAATTATATATTGCTAAAAGGGTCATTGCAGCAAGAAAGTATAAAAGAAACATACATACACCTAACAAAATCATCTAAAAATATGAAGAAAAAATGACAAAGTTGAAGGGACAAATATTTCCACAATAATAGTTGTACAAGTCTACCCTTAATTTTCTATATATGTAAAACATTCCCCAAAATAGACCATAGTAGTACAAAAGCAGCCTTTAGACAATATGTAAAAGGGCATGACTCTTTCCCAATAAAACTCTGTTTACAAAACAGGTGGCAGGATTGAAGGCCAAAGTTTCTTTGTTGATGACATACAAGAATAGCTATCTGATAACAACTGAAAAAATGTTCTGTATACCTGTTAGAACTCAAATGACCATGCCAACGATTTATAATCACATTTCTATTGTGATACCCAGAAATGCTTCATAAAAAGTGATAGAGCTCTACAGTTCATTTTTTCCTTTTAGTCTTATTCTGTTTTGCTTTTCTATGGTATTTGTCATAGATGGCCTCTATGATGAACCCCAAAGCTACCTGCATCCTGGAACTCACACACTTGTGTGATTCCCTTCCCCACAATGTTGGCTAGACTTATTGAATAGCTTCTAATAAATAAAATATGGCAGAGAGGAGAAGTAATAGAATACCACTTCTCAGATTGGTGTATTACTCAATTCTCACATTGTTATAAAGAACTACCTGAGACTGGGTAATTTATAAAGAAAAGAGGTTTAATTGACTCACAGTTCTACAGGCTGTACAGGAAGCATGGCTGGGGATGCCTCACTAAATTTATTATCATGGTGGAAGGCAAATGGGAAGCAGGCATGTCTTATGTGGAGGGAGAAGGAGGAGAGCAAATGGGGAGGCGCTATACACTTTTAAACAACCAGATCTGGTGAGAGCTGACTCTCAGGAGAATAGCAAGGGGGAAGTCCACCCCCATTATCCAATTACCTCCCACAAGGCCTCTCCTCCAACACTGGGGATTACAATTTGACATGAGATTTGGGTGGAGACACAAAGCCAAACTATATCAATTGGGTTGTAAAAACTGTGTCTTCAGACTTAGTATCTCACCCCTGCCCCTTGAAAGACACACATACCCACATGGGCAGGAGCTGATATTTCTGGTCAACAGATAGGATCTGAGACCTGCCAATAGCCATATGAGAGAGTGAGCTCATTAAGTGAATCCTGAATCCCTGAGAGCCTTGAGATAACTGCAGCCCCAGCAGATATCTTGATTATAGCTTTATGAAGTGACCTGAGCTGTACAAACCAGCTAAACTGTACTTGATCCACAGAAACTGAGAAATATAAATGCTGTTTTAAGCCGCTAATTTGGCTTAAATTATTTTGTTATATAGCATTAGGTAACAAATACAGTAATTTATTCCCTCCTCCCTTCTCCCAGTGTTGAATCTCTCCTGGTTAAACCAAATTCATCTTACACTATTGCCTAGAACTCCACATTTCTACATCATAAATATGTGGGCTAGATTTGACCCAGCACCATTAGGGTCTTAATATGAGAGTAATAGTCAGTCTATAGTCTTAAAAATTGTATTTTTTTCATTCGGAGGACACTTGCATTTTATAACAAATCAGAAAGAGACATGATTGAAAACTATGACCATATGCCATAAAATAACACAGAAATCTGTACTAAGCACCCATTCAGACTTTTAAAGAAAGCAATGTTCTCTTCCATTGTTATCATCAGATTCATTTTAAATGTTTTTTTAAAATCAGATTTACACTCGTGTCTGAATAATATTGATATATTGTTGTACTATGGTTGTACTATGGTTTGAATGTGTTGCCCACAGTTTGTGTTGGAAACTTAATCCCAAATGCAACAGGGTTGAAAGGTGGACATTTAAGATGTGACTAGATCGTGAGGGCTCTTCCCTCAGGAATGGATTAATGCTATTATCAAGAAAGTGGGTTAGTTAACTGGGCTCATGATGAAAACATGAGTTCAGTCCCCTTCCCTCAATCTCTCTTGCATACTCTCTTGACCTTCTACTACAGGATGATGCAGCAAGAAAGTCCTCACAAGATGCTAGCCCTGGCCGGGCGCGGTGGCTCAAGCCTGTAATCCCAGCACTTTGGGAGGCCGAGGCGGGCGGATCACAAGGTCAGGAGATCGAGACCACGGTGAAACCCCGTCTCTACTAAAAATACAAAAAATAAGCCGGGCGTGGTGGCGGGCGCCTGTAGTCCCAGCTACTCAGGAGGCTGAGCCAGGAGAATGGCGTGAACCTGGGAGGCGGAGCTTGCAGTGAGCCGAGATCGTGCCACTGCACTCCAGCCTGGGCGACAGGGCAAGACTCCGTCTCAAAAAAAAAATAAAAAAAGATGCTAGCCCATAGATCTTGGACTTCCCAGCCTCCAGAATTGTGCATCAATTGAATTCCTATTCATTATAAATTACCTAATCTCAGGTATTCTATCATAGCAGCATGAAACAGGCTAAGGTTGACTTGCTGAATTAAAAGTGCCCATCATTTGTCTTTATCATATATATGTATGATATAATGTATATGTATATATGTGTGCGTATAGCAAAATATTTAAAATGTGTTCTGGAATTTCTGTTAATTATTATTAATTTGTAGAGCTATATTTTCATTATTTCCTCACATGTATTTATAAGAGGATGTGGAAAGCTTTCTGTTAATTTGGGGTAGTTTATGCGAATTACAGGTTCATTTTATATTTCAAGCAAATCAGAATTATCATTGGTGAAAATATTTACCAGAGAGCTCTCTGTCCTGTCTCCATACACACATCAATTAATTTTTTTAAAAATCTAAAACATGTACTATTCATGTAAATAAATGGTTGATTTTTATATGTTTTAGGTAATAAAGTATCTTCATTTTGTTCAATACTCCTCCTAGGTCAGAAATGGCTGAGTTTGACGAATAATGTGGCTGTAGAAGTTACACTTGATGGGTGTGAAACCCACCCCCATCCTTAGTTGTGCAAGAAATTAGACATAGAAAAATAAGAAGTGTGTCTTTGAAAACTACTGAATATTGATGTGTAGTCAGTACCAAATAAAGGTATTAAATTCAGAGTCTATGTAGACAATGAGTCATAATACAGAGATGAAATGATATGAAGGTTAAAAAGAAGCATCCAGTACTAGGTGGAAAAAGCAATAAATACTGTAGAAAACAAGGGAGAAGAAGACCTAAACAAATCTAGAGATTTAATTTGGGTACCAAAGTTTTGTATGTTTTCAGTCAACCAATCATGCTATATTATATTTACCGAAAGAACAAGAAAGATATTTGTTTATGCACTCATTCATTTCTTTAGAGAAAACCTAATTTAAGAATCTACTATATTCTAATCACTGTTCTAGATAATGAGGATACAAATATGAATAAAAAACTGTCACTGGAAAGTAATACATTTGCCAATTATGTGATATAGTATTCATCCAGGCATATATTTGTTAAAAATTACATACTGAGTATGTATTGTATTCTAGGTACTGCTATCTATATAATTGCTAATCAACAAGATTTAAAAATTTAAAAATTAATAAATTTTCTGATGCCCAGGCAAAATAAAATCACCCAGTGATATGAAACAGGATCATGAACTTGATGTAAAAGGCAGTTTTGTCACGTTTTCATAGGGCAGCTGTGATGTGCTGGGGTGTTGCTTTCATCCCTGGTCAGCTTGGGCTCTCCAAAGCCTAAAGGCTGGAATGGCTGTTACCCCAATGGCAAAAATAGTGGCCCACCCCTCCTTGTGGGTGCTCCGTCCCAGGGAAGTTTCAAAACTCTGTCACCCAGAGAATACTAGCAGGGGTGACTGGAGACCCTGGTTGGGAAGTTCTGCCCAGTGCAAAGGAACAGGTTCAGGGAACTGCTTTAAAAAGCAGTCTGGCCATGTTTTTGCAGAGCAGCTATGCTGGACTGGGGAACCACCCCTCCCCCAGTCGCTTTGGACGACTCTCCAAAGCCTGAAGGTTGGAATGGCTAGGTCACCCAAATAGCAAAGATGGCATCCTGCCCCTCACTCTGGGAGCTCTGTCCTAGGGAGTTTTCAAATCTCTGCCAGCCAAAGAACACAGGTGAGGGTGGCTGGAGGTCCCAGTTTAGAGATTCTGTGCAGTGAGAAGAAATGGGATCAATGACCTGCTTTAAAAATCAGTCTGGCCACATTTACATAGAGCAGCTGTGCACTGCTGGGGGATCTCTTCCACCCCTGGTCAGCTTGGACTCTCCAAAATTCAAAGGTTGGAATGGCTAATTTGCCCAAACAGTAAAACTGATGGTCTGCCCCTCCTGCTAGGAGCTCCATCTCAGGGAGATATAATGCTGCTACCAGTGGCTGACTGAAGTTCCAAGCCAATGGGTTTTAAGTGTTCTTTGTTGCTCCTGAATGAGCCACCTTCCTGCCTTGCTTTTTTTCCATTCACCACTGGTTAAATTGCTTCCTTGATTATTCCCAATGTGAGTACTTGGCTGTTTAAGTTGAAAGTGCTGTATTTACTCAACTGTCCTGTTCCTCTCTGTGAGAGCCACACACACTAGTCAGCAGCCATCTTGGCCACCTCAATTCTGTTTTTTTTTTTTTTTTTTTAATCTCTGATTTTACTTATTTGGGTCTTCTTTTTTATTTCCTTAGTTAGCCTGGCTAAAGAAATGTAATTTTAAAAAATCTTTTCAAAGCCCAAATTTAAGTTTGCTTGATCTTTTGTATTATGTTTTATTTTGCTTTCAATTTAATTTATTTATGCTCTGATCTTTATTATTTCTATTCTACCAATTTTGGGTTTGGTTTGCTCTTGCTTTTCTAGTTCTTTAAAATGCATTATTAGGTGATTTATCTGAAGTTTTTCCACTTTTTATGTAGGTGCTTATAGGTATAAACTTTCCTCTTATGACCTGATATGGCTTGGTTGTGTCCCCATCCAAATCTCAACTTGAATTGTACCTCCCAGAATTCCTACATGTTGTGGGAGTGACCCAGGGGGAGGTAATTGAATCATGGGGGCCAGTATTTTCCGTGCTATTGTCATGATATTGATTAAGTTTCACAAGATCTGATGGGCTTATCAGAGGTTTCCACTTTTGCTTCTTTGTCATTTCTTTCTTGCCACCAACGTAAGAAATGCCTTTCACCTCCCACCATGATTATGAGGCCTCCCCAGTCATGTGGAACTGTAAGTTCAATTAAACCTCTTTTTGTTACCAGTTTCGGGTATATCTTTATCAGCAGTGTGAAAACAGACCAATACAGTAAATTGGTACTCGTAGAGTGGGGCACTGCTGAAAAGATACCTCAAAATGTGGAAGCAACTTTGGAACTGGGTAACAGGCAAACGTTGGAACAGTTTGGAGGGCTCAGAAGAAGACAGGAAAATGTGGGAAAGTTTGGAACATCCTGGAGTCTTGTTGAATAATTTTGTCCAAAATGCTGATAGCAATATGGACAAGAAGGTCCAGGCTGACGTGGTCTAAGGTGGAGATGAGGAACTTGTTAGGAACTGGAGTAAAGGTGACTTTTGCTATGTTTTAGCAAAGAGACTGATGGCATTTTGCCCCTGTACTAGAGATCTGTGGAACTTTGAACTTGAGAAAGATAACTTAGGGTATCTGGCAGAAGAAATTTCTAAGCAGCAAAGCAGTCAAGAGGTGACTTGGGTACTGTTAAAGGCATTCAGTTTTATAAGGGAAGCAGAGCATAAAAGTTTGGAAAATTTGTAGCCTGACTATGCAATAGAAAAGAAAAAAATACATTTTCTGGGGAGAAATTCAAGCCAAAGCTGCAGAAATGTACATGAGTAGCAGGGAGCCTAACGTTAATCCCCACGACAATGGGGAAAAGGCCTCTAAGCCATGTCAGATACCTTCATGGCAACCCCTCGCATCAAAGACTCAGAGGCCCAGGAGCAAAAATTTATTTCATGGGGTGGGTACAGGGTCCCAGTGCTGTGTGCAGCCTAGGGACTTGGTGCCCTGTGTCCCAGCCACTTCAGCCATGGCTGAAAGGGGACAACATAGAGGTTGGGCTGTGGCTTCAGAGGGTGAAAGCCTCAAGCCTTGGCAGCTTCCACATGGTGTTGAGCTTGCAGGTACACAGAAGTCAAGAATTGAGGTTTGGGTACCTCCACCTAGATTTTAGAAGATGTAGAGAAATGCCTGGGTGCTCAGGCAAAAGTTTGCTGCAGGGACAGGGCCCTCATGGATAACCTCTGCTAGGGCAGTGCAGAAGGGAAATGTAGGGCCCCTGCACAGAGTCCCTACTGGGGTACTGACTAGTGGAGCTGTGAGAAGAAGGCCACTGTCCTCCAGACCCCAGAATAGTAGATCCACCAACAGCTTGCACGATGAGCTTGGAAAAGTCACAGACAGTCAATGCCAGCCCATGAAAGCACCCAGGAGAGGGTCTATACCCTGCAAAGCCACAGGGGCGGAGCTGCCCAAGACCATGGGAACCTACCTCTTGCATCAGTGTGACCTGGATGTGAGACATGGAGTCAAAGGAGCTATTTTCTAGCTCTTGTAGGTGTGCTTCATTCTGTTTTATTCTTTTTCTTTTGTCTCCTCTGTATCTTCAAATAGCCTGTCTTCAAGCTCAATAAGTCTTTCTTCTGTTTAATCAGTTCTGGTGTTAAGAGACTCTGATGCATTCTTCAGTTTGTCAATTTAATTTTTTCAGCTCCAGAATTTCTGCTTAATTTTTAGAAATTATTTCAATTCTTTTATTAAATTCATTGGATAGACTTGATGTTTGTCAGTGTTTGTTGATGTCTGAGCATTCAGGAATCAAATATTTATTCTCATTTTTGCAGTCTGCTCTTGTTTGTACTTATGATTCTTGAGAAAGCTTTACAAGTATTCTAAGGGTGTTATGATCTAAGTCTTTGGTCACTTTAGCCATATCTGCATTATGGAGCACCCCAAGCCTGGCATCACAATAACTCTTGAAGACTCATAGAGGAATTGTCTAATTATCTTGGTTAAGAGCTCAGAAAAGTCTTCTGATTACCAGGCAGAGACTCCTGTTGTCTTTTCTTACTCTTGCACAAACATATGGACCACCTCTCTCCATGCTGAGCTGCCTGGAGTTGGGCATGAGGCGATGTAAACACTCCTGTCACCACTACCACTGGGTAGGTGCTTGGTCACTCTTTAAGCCAGTACAATACTGGGCCTTGTTCACAGTTTGCATTGCCTAACACTGATGTTTACTTGAGGCTCAGTGGCTCTTTAGGCAATAGATGGTGGATCTTGTCAGAACTGTCTTTTCCTTTAGGAAAGTAGGTTCTCTTCAGGCCCAGGGTAGGTCCTAAAATGCTGCACAGGAGCTAGGGCCTGAAATTAAGGGCTTTAGAAATCAGCCTCATGCTGCATTTTACTGTGCCTGAGTTGCCAAGTTGCAAGACAAGGTCTTTTTTACACTTCGCTCTTTTTTTTTTTTTCTCAAGCAAAAGAAGTATCTCCTCATGGTCACCACAGCTGAGAATGCACTGGGTCACACCAAAGCCAGCGCAGTACTAGGTCTTGCCCGAGGCTGTAGCAACTACTGACTGCTTACCACTGATGTTTATTCAAGGCCCAAGGGCTCTTTAATCACCAGGACATGAATCCTGTTAGGACTATGTCTTTCCTTTCAGGGCAGCAAGTTTCTTTCAAGCATAGGTCCTTTCTAGAAATGCTGTCCAAGATCTAGAGCCTGGAATCCTAGAGTTTAGGAATTAGCTTTAGTTTTTTAAAAAATTTTTGCTGTGACTGAGTTGGTTCCCAATTTCAAAGAAAGCCTTCTCTAGTCCCCCCAGCCCACTCCCACCCTTTTCTCAATCAGGTGTCTCTCTGGAGTTTTAAGCTGACCTACCTGAAGTTAGGGCTTGAGTAATGCAAGTACACCCTTGGCTGTCCTAGCTAGTGTCTCACTGGGTTCCATGCACCCCAATTACCCTGGCTCTGAGCCCAACACAGCACCAGAACTTGCACAGGAGTTTCAGTCCTTGTGGTCTAGACTTCCTTTCATGTTTATTTAGAACCCCACAGCTCTTTAGCCCATGGTGATGGGACTAGCCAGAAGTCAGATTCCAACTGTTGGGATGGATAATTCCCCTCTGGCTAGGGCTCATCTAAATGCTCCATTGATGAGTGATGGCTGAATTCTGCTCTGTGTTGCTTTCTGCTCTGACAGGGCTGCACTGCACTCCAATGCAAAAGTCCCACAATCACTTTGCTTTTCCTCCTCCAACCACACAGATTCTCTCTCAGCACACCACATGGCACTATAGGGAGATGGAGAACGTGTGATGTACGCAATTCAAGATTGCCTTTTTATCCTCTTCTGTGCTTCTTTCCTTGATATGATGTTAAAACCAGGTACTGTGATCACTCACTTGATTTTTGGTCCTTATAAAGATGCTTTCTTGTGTGGATATTTGTTCAATTTGGTGTCTTTTTAGGGTGAGGACAATCACCAGAGCATTCTATATGGCCATATTATGCCATCTTCTAAGATAAAATTAAAGGGAATATTCTTGTGACTTTGGGTTAGGCAAATATTTAGTAGACAGGATACTAAAACATAAACAACAAAAAGACAAAAGCATGATAAACTGGTTTTCATTAAAAACCTTAACGTTTGTTCTACACAGTTAAAACTGAAGAGATAAGACACAGACTGGGAGAAAATATCCGTAAAGCATATCTGATAATGGACATATATCTATGCAAAGCCAGTTACATAATTGCGGGTTCAAGTGAAAAAGAGAAATGTGGGATCCTTTATTAAAAAGCAAATGAAATAGGACATTAAAGGTATAAATATATAAAGTTGCTTTAAAGACATTTTATTGCTTGGGAAATGTAATAGGAACAATTGTGCCTCTAAGCATAAAAATTAAAAATTTAAATTATAATAATAATTTTTATCATTAATCTGTATATTTTCCAATGCCAGTTTTAACTGCAAACATACAAATGTTTGTACTATATGTGGAATCACTGATATTTTGTAGCTTATGTATGTATATACACACACACATATATATTTTTCTTACCAGAACTGTAGAAATACTGCATGAAATAAGAGATTTTTTACAGTGATTGCTACGTCCCTGTTATTCCAACACTCTACTTTCAAATTACTGTTGAGTAAGGAAAGGCTAACAGAAAAAGGAACTATACTTTGAGGAATCTTCATTTCTTTTCCTGTGTTATCTTTTTCAGTGTAAGCAGTTAGGTAATAAACTTATATGATCAATATCATTAGTCACTACATAAATTAAAATTAAAATCCACTTTCAGCAATCATACCCCAGAATGGCTAAAATCGAGAAGACTGACAATAATAAATGTTGACAAGTATGTTCAGTGAATAGAACTTTCATACAGTGCTGATGGCAATGCAAACTGTTGGAGCCACTTTGCAAACAAGATCACTCACAAGAAAGGTACAACAATTATATATTTGTATGCAACACATGACCCTATTAAAAAATGTTCACAGAACCTAAGTCAGAAATAAAAACATCTACAATTTGAGTAGAAAATCATAACCTAATTATATTTTAGAGTCAAATTATTTTTTAAATTAGATTGGATATGGAAGTTTTGAACATTATTAAGAAACTACATGAATGTCATATGTAGGACACTCTACTCAACTATGGAATATGTTTTTTTCAAAAATTCTTGAAATTTTTTCAAAATTTAACATTAATTGGAACATTGACAAATTTCAAATTTCAACAGAACATATTGTCTGACTATTGTGAAATTAAGCTGAAAATCAAATAGCAAGATCCAGAAATTCTTATAGGTGTAAAAGTTATGAAATTCATTTTGAAATAACCCCTGTGTCAAAAAGAAAATCACATTTCAAAATAACTCCTTAATCAAAGAAGAAATTACAGTAGGTATTAGAAAATATTTTAAACTAAATGAAAATGAACATATTACAGAATAAAACATGCAGGATCTATCTAAATCCATGCTTAAAGTGGACTATATAGTTTTCAGTTATATTTTAGAGATTTTAAAGGCCGACAACAGCTCAGATATTATCACAAAAATTAAAGATAGCAACAAATTAAACCTAAGGAAATAATAATGAAATAAAGATTACAATAAAAGTAGAAATAGAAAGCAAATATAAAATAGAGATAATCAACCAAAGGTTGAAATAGTGATAGCCAAAAGTTGTTTCTTTGAAAAAATTTAAAAGTGTGCTGGGTCAGACCTGAATACAGCCTATCACTGAGTCTCATCCAGGGCCTGCTGTAATCACTCTGTAGCTACTGACTATGTTTGCTCAAAGTTCTGGGGCTCTATAAACAGCAAGTGTCAAAGACAACCAAGCCTGTGTCCTTCACTACAGGATGGCAGGGTCCCCCAGGCCCTCAGTGCATCCACAGTTGCCAATGGAGAGCCGGAGCCTGTAGTCAAAAAGCATAGAAGTCTACCTGATATTCTATTGCCCTGCAGCTGAAAACCACAAAATAAAGTCTTGCCCACTCTTCCCTCCCCTTTTCAATGGCAGAAGAGCCTCACCCTGTGACCAACACCACAACAGGCTCATAGTCAATACTTCCAGACTATTACTGTTGTTCCCATAAGGCCTAAGGTATTTTCAATCAACTTGTGGTGAAGACTACCTGGCTGGGGACTCACCCTTCAGTGCAGTGCACTCCCCACTGGCCCAGGACAGGACCAGAAATGTCATTTAAAAGCCAAATTCTAGAATTTGGGACCCCAACCGTCTGCTTGGTGCTGCAGCCACCTGGGACTGAGCTGTTACTTGAAGCCAGCAAGTCTCAGAGTATATCCCAAGGCCTTCAACTTTGTACCTGGATATTGTTGCTAGTTGTTCAAATCCCAAGGGCTCTTCAGTTAGGAAGTAATTAATCCTGTCAGGACTTTATTTTTCCCTTCAAGGCAGCGGGTTTCCTTCTGGTCCAGGGAATGACTAGAAAGGTAGTCAGGGCTCCTGGATATGGGCCCTCACCACTATGACTGGTGCCCTCTCCTGCTGTGGCTGAGCTGATATCTAAAATGCTAGACAAAGTCTTTTCCACTCCTCCCTCCCCACTCCTCAGGCAAAAGGAAGAGGTCTCTTTTGGAGCTGTGAGCTGTGCAGCCTGGGTTCAGGGGAGAGGTGATGCCAACACTCCCTTTGCAACCTGTACTGGTGTCTCTGTAGGTCACGTGCCCCCCACAGTCTGGTTCCAGTTCAGCACCAGGATCCAGCTAAGAGTTGAAGTTATTGTTGCCAAGACTGCCTTTCACATTTATCTAGAGCCCCTGAGAACTGAAGCCTGCATTTGCAATGTTTCTGGGAACTTAAGTTCTGACCACTGCAGTGATTCACCTCAGGCTAGGGCTGGTTTAAATGCTACCTGCATGGTGTTTTTTTTTGTTTGTTTGTTTTGTTTTTCTGCTATGACAGGAAATCCCTGAGTTTAACACCTCACAGTTTCTAGCTCTCCCTCTTCCAAATACATGGAAGGCTCTCCACACCATGCTGCTGCTGCAGGGCGATTGGGAGGGGTAGTGTCTTAGATTCAAGACTGTTTTTTTCTACCTCTTCAGGGGCTGATTCAGTGATACAAATTTAAAACCATGTACTATGAGTGCTCACCTGATTTTCGGTTCTGGAGAAGGTTTCTTTTTTGGGTATATAGTTGTTAAATTGTTGTCTTTTGTGAAGTTGCTTATCAGGTTAAGAAGCTTTTGGGCTGAGACTATGGGGTTTTCTAGATATAGGATTGTGTCATCTATAAACAGGAATAGTTTAACTTTCTCTCTTCCCATTTAAATGCTCCTATGTCTTTCTCTTGCTTAATTGCCCTGACTAGAACTTCCAATACGATGTTAAATAGGAGTGGTGAGAGAAGGCATTCTTGTCTCGTGCCAGGTTTCAAGGGAAATACTTCCAGCTTTTGCCCATTCACTATGATGTTAGCTGTGGTTTTGTCGTATATGACTCTCATTATTTTGAGGTATGTTCCTTTAATACCTAGTTTATTGAGAGTTTTTAATCTGAATGAATGTTGAATTTTAACAATACTTTTCTGCATTTATCAAGATAATCATGTGGTTTTTGTCTTTAGTTCTGTTTATGTGATGAATCACACTTATTGATTTGAATATGTTGATCCAAACTTGAATCCCAGGGATAAAGCCTACTTGATCGTGGTGGATTATCTTTTTGATGTGCTGCTGAATTTGGTTTGCTAATATTTTGTTGAGGAGTTTTGCATTGATGTTCATCAATGTTATTGGCCTGAAGTTTTTTTTTGTTTTTGCTGTATCTGTGCCAGGTTTTGGTATCAGAATGATGCTGGCCTCATAGAATGAGTTAGGGATGAGTTATTTGGAATACTTTTAGTAGGAATTGTGCCAGCTTTTCTCTCCACATCTGGTAGAATTAAGCTGTGAATTCATCTGGTCCTGGGCTCTTTTTGGCTACTAGGCTATTTATCACTGCCTCAATTTCAGAACTCATTATAGATTTGTTCTGGGACTCAATTTCTTTTTGGTTCAGTCTTGGGAGGGTGTATGTGTCCAGGAATTTATTCATTTCTTCTAGATTATCTAGTTTATGTGCATAGAGGTGTTCATAATATTCTCTGATGGCTGTTTGCATTTCTGTCAGTGGCAATATCCCCCTTGTTGTTTCTGATTTGATATATTTGCCTCTTCTCTCTTTTCTTCTTTATTACTCTAGCCAGTGATCTATCTATTTTATTAACTTATTCAAAAAAAAGCAGCTCCTGGATTCATTGACACATATCAATACTAACCTTAAATATAAATGGGCTAAATGTCCCAATTAAAAGACACAGAGTGGAAGCTAAATAAAGAACTGAGACCCATTTGTATGCTGTCTTCAACAGATCCATCTCATATGCAGTGACACATATAGGCTCAAAATAAAAGGATGGAGAAAAATCTGGCAAGCAAATAGAAAACAGAAAAAAGCAGGGGTTGCAATTCTGGTTTCTGACAAAACAGAATTTAAAACAACAAAGACCAAAACAAGACAAAGAAGAGCATTACATAATGGTAAAGAAGTCAATTCAGCAAGAAGATCTACCTATTCTAAATATATATGCACCCAACACAGGAGTGCCCAGAATCATAAAGCAAATGGTTAAATACTCTCAAAGAGACTTAGACTCCCACACAATAATAGTGGGAGATGTTAACTCTGAACTGACAATATTAGAGAGATTACTGAGACAGAAAATTACCAAATATATTCAGGACCTGAACTAAGCCCTGGATCAAATGGAACTGATAGATATATACAGAACTCTCCACTCAAACACAGCAGAATATACATTCTCCTCATTGTCACTTGGCACTTACCCTAACATCAATCACAAAATCTAAAATAAAATACTCCTTATCAATTGCAAAAGAACTGAAAGTATAAAAAAACAGTGTCTCAGACCATAACACAATCAAATTAGAAATCAAGAGTAAAAAATTTACTCAAAACCATACAATTACATGAAAATTGAATAAGCTGCTCTAGATGACTTTTGGGTAAATAACGAAATTAATGCAAAAATCAAGAAGTTTTTCAAAACTAAAAAGAACAAAAATGCGATGAACCAGAATATCTGGGACACAGCTAAGAGAGTGTTAAGAGGGAAATTTATAGCACTAAATGCTCACATCAAAAAGTTAGAAAGATCTCAATTTAACAACCTAAAATCACAATTAAAACAACTAGAAAACAAAATGCAAACAATTCCCAAAGATAGCAAGGACAAGAAATAATGAAATCAGAGCTGTACCAAAGGATATAGAAAAATGAAAAAACATTCAAAGGATCAACAAATTTGAGAAAATATTTTAAGTATTTGATTTATTATTTAATGAGATAAACATATGAACATATAAAATTTGACCTCCAATACTCAAACTGTGGACAAAATGCAATAATAAATGGATTGGATATGTAAATGAGAAAGGCAAACAAGAAAATTCTAGAAGACAAAAAGGTAAAATATCTTTAGGTTTTGAGATAGAGTAATATTTTCAATTCATATACACATATGTACTGACATGTATATACATATATAGACGAATATGTATATGAAAATAACACAAAAATACTAAACATAAAGGATGAATAAATTTGACTACATTAAAGTAACAAATTATCTTAATTAAAGGTCAAAAGGCAAGCCACAGTGTAGCTATAGGTTACATCTGAAAAGTTAAAAAAAAAGAAGTTCTCTGAAATTTAACTAGCTATATGGTGCCAGTAAGAGTTCAGAGTTGAAAAGCCCGGTGAAAGTAGAGGTGCTTGAAAGAATTTATATTAAAAATTCCATTAAGACTTCAGAAGGGATACACTTTAGAAGTAAAGATTACATTACAGGGCTAAAGATTATGCCCTAGGACTGAGAACAAAATCAAAATACATATTTCCAAACAAAGCATAAATTGAAGCCTGCATGTGATCAAGGTAATTTCCTAGTAATTTAACTCTGTGTAAAATGCAAACTCACAACTTTTCTTGGGAATAAAGAAAGTCAAGAGTTTCTTTAATACATCATTGCAAATATTCAGGATACAATAAAAAATGCTAGTCATTCAAAGAAACAAGCACATATGACCCATAACCAAGAAGAAAAAATAGTCTATAGAAATACATTCATATTTGGCCAAATGTTGGACTAATCAAATAATTCCTTTAATAATAACAATTACAAACATGTTAAATAATTTACAAAAAAGGAGACAGATATAATGAGAAAACAAATGGGAATTTTAGGGATAAAACCTCTAAGAAAGAACCAACTGAAAATCTTAGAACTGAAAAATTTTGTATCAGGAATCAAAAAATATACTGAAAAAGCATAACAGGAAATTGTGTACTGTAAAAGAAAGGATAACTGAATGGAGATAGGACAATGGAAATCATCCAACCTGAAGAACAGAAAAAAAAAAAATTAACATTAACATAAATGACCCATGGGACAATGTCAAGAATTCTAATTTATGTGTAACTACAGTCTCAATGAGAGGAGAGAGAATAAAGCAGAAAATTTTTTTTATAAAAAAGCTGACTTTTTTTTCAAAAATAGATGAAAAACTTCAATACAGAAATCTAAGTCACTGGACATCAAGAAGGGCTACAAAGAAAGAAGAAGAAAAAGCTACAGCTTGGCCAATCACAAACTATTGATAATGAAAAATAAAGATAAAATATTTAAATGAACCTGATAAAGTAAGGCCATTACATGTAAACAGGATAAAAAATACTGACATTTTATGATAGAAATAAATCCATAGAGCAACAAATAAAGTAACAAAAGGTCCAGGAGAATCGCTTGAACTCCAGAGGCAGAGGTTGCAGTGAGCTGAGATCATGCCATTGCACTCCAGCCTGGCAACAAGAGCGAAACTCCATCTCAAAAAATACATAAACAAACAAACATATAAATAAATAAAAGGCCATAGAAGAGAGAAAATGGAATGCTAAAAATATCCAACACAAAGGAAGATAAGAAAAGACAAATAAAAAGCATAAAGTTTAGATACGATGAATATTTTAAAAATAGTAAGAGGGAAGTTAATGGTTAATACTGTCAACTTCATTGGACTGAAGGATGCAAAGTATTGTACTTGGATGTGTCTGTGAGGGTGTGGCCAAAGGAGATTAGCACTTGAGTCAGTGAACTGAGAGAGGCAGACCACCCTCAATCTGGGTGGGCATCATCTAATCAGCTGCTAGTGCGGCTAGAATAAAGCAAGCAAGGGAAGATGGAAGAGCAGACTTGCTGAGTCTTCTGGCCTTTATTGTTCTCCCGTGCTGGATGCTTTCTGCCCTTGAACACTGAACTCAAAGTTCTTCAGCTTTTGGACTCTTGGACTTACACCACTGGTTCGCCAGGGCTCTCAGGCCTTTGGCCATAGATTGAAGGCTGCACTGTCAGCTTCCCTACTTTTGAGGTTTTGGGACTCGGACTGATCCACCACTCGCTTCCTCGCTCTTCAACTTGCAGAGGGCCTATTGTAGGACTTCCTGCTGTGATTGTGTGAGTCAATACTCCTTAATAAACTTCCCTTTATGTGTACATCTATCCTATTAGTTCTATCCCTCTAGAGAACCCTAATACAGGAAGAGATAAACATAACTATATAATTTACATTAAATATAAATCCACTACACTTGAATTAAAATAAAAAATACAAACTAGATAAAAAAGCATTATATGCAACTTTAAATAAATATACTTTAAATGTAAAATATAAATAGGTATAAAATTAACATAGTGAAAAAATATGCCATGTAATACTTTAGTGAAATAATATAGACATGGTTATATTTACATAAGAAAAAGATTTCAAGACTAAATGTATCATTAGAGAATAATAGTTTTTTTGTAATAATAGTATGAATTCAAAAAGAAAACATAAAAATCCTAAATGTTTATTCATATAATATCTGAATTTCAAATTACATGGAGCAAAATTGTCAGAATTAGACATAGAAATACGTAAAACCACAAAATAATCAAAAGTAACTGAGAAAGTAAAATATCATCTGTAAATATACAGAGCATTTTAACAATAATATTAACCTAATTTACCTTACTGACATATACATAAAACTTTAACTTACACCTGAAAAACAGACACTCTAAGTACACATGAAACATTTGCTAAGCTAGGCCATACGCTAGATCATAAAAAAAATGTAAATAAGTTGTAAAGTATTGAGAATATAAATATTATTTCTATCTATACAAAAAGATTAAGTTGGACTCCAACAATAATATTTAAAAATTGAGGAAATTGTTTATAAAACTTCATTAGAAAATAAGAGAAATTAAAAGATATTTAAATTGCTTTGAAATCTAACATGTCAAACTTTGTGAGATGTTGCTAGAGGAGTGAACAGAAAATGGTTTTATTTAAATGCTTACCATATAAAAGAAAAACATGCTGGAAAGCAATGATATAATTATCTCTTTTAAAACAAACAAAATTAGACTAAAAAATTTGAAAGGAAGGGGATGATAAAAATGATAGTAGATATCAATGAAATAGAAAACAAACAATATTAACAAAGCCAAAATAGGATCACATGTAAGGATTAATAAAATTGATAGAAACCAAACACAGTTGATGTAAAGACAGAGAAAGATAGAGAGAGAAAGAAAGAAAAATTATCAATCACAGAAATGAAGAAAAGTATTTTATTGCAAGTGCTACAGAAAATGAACAAAGTGAGATTACTGACTCTACCTTACATCAAGAGTTACTCTAAAGCTTCAGTACTCTATATAAATTTTAGAATTGTTTCTGTCCATATCCATGGAAAGCAACATGGGAATTTTTACAGGGATTGCATTGAACATGTAGATCGCTTTGGGTAGTATGGACATTTTAACAATATTAACTCTTCCAACCAATGAACACAATTTCCAATTGTTTGCGTCCTTTTAAATTTCCTTTATTTTCTTATAGTTTCTAGTGTACATAACTTTCAGCTTCTTTGGTAAGTTTATTCCTAAGTATTTTATTTTTTATGCTATTTTAAATGTAATCAATTTCTTAATTTTTATCAGTTTGCTATTAGTGTATTAAAATGCACTATGTTAGTTGATATTTTATCTTGCAAATTTACTGAATTTGTTTGTTCATTTTAACAGTGGTTTGATGGAATCTTTAGGTTTTTTTCTACATAAGATAATGTCATCTGCAAACAGACAATTTCACAGAAATATTTAAAAAAACTAAAATTAATATGGAACCACAAAATCATTGAATAGCCAAACCAATTTTGTGAAGAAAGAATAAAATTAAAAGCCTCACAATACCTGATTTCAAGCTATATTACAAAGCCACAGTAATCAAAACAATATGGTACTTATATAAAGAGAGATGCATAGACAAACGAAATGGAAGAGAGAGCCCATAAATAAACACACGCATAAATAGTCAGCTGATCTTTGAAAAGAGTGCCAAATATATACAGTAGAGAAAGGACAGTATCTTCAATAAATGATGCTGGGAAAACTGGATATTCACATTTAAATAATAAAATTGGATGATTGTTTTATACCATATACAAAAATTAACTAGAAATGCACTAAAGATATTAATATAAGGTCAGAAGCTATAAAACTCCTAGAAGAAAATACAAGAAAAAAAAGCTCTTTGGCATTGTTATTGGTGATAGTCTTTGGGATGTAACACCAAAAGCACAGGCAACAAAAGCAAAAATAGATGGCAGGATTATATCAAATTAGAAAGCTTCTGCACAGCAAAGGAAACAATTAACAAAGTGAAAAGCAATCTAAAATAGAAAAAAAAATTTGCAGACCATATATCTTATAAGGTGTTAATATCCAAATTAAGTAAAAAGTTACATGATGCAATAGCAAAAAAAGCACCTAATAATCCAATTAAAATCAACAAGGAACCTGATTAGACATTTCTTAAAAGAAGACATACAAGCCAGGCCTGGTGGCTCATGCCTGTAATCCCAGCACTTTGGGAGGCCAAGGCGGGCAGATCATGAGGTCAGGAGATCGAGACCATCCTGGCTAACACGGTGAAACTCCATCTCTACTAAAAATACAAAAAATCAGCTGGGCATGGTTGTGGGCACCTGTAGTCCCAGCTACTCGGGAGGCTGAGGCGCAAGAATGGCATGAACCTGGGAGGCAGAGCTTGCAGCGAGCCGAGATGGCCCCACTGCACTCCAGCCTTGGCAACAGAGCGAGACTCCATCTCAAAAAAAAAAAAAAAAAAGACATACAAATGACCAACGAATATATTAAAAAGTTCTCAATATCACTGATCTTCAGAGAATTCAGAGAAGTGAAAATGAAAACCACAATGAGATACCAATTTACACCTGTTAGATTGGTTATTATCAAAAAAACAGGAGATAACAAATGTTGGCAAAGATGTGGAGAAAAGGGAACCCTTTTACACTGTTGCTGGGATGTAACTTGGTATAGTCACTATGAAAACAGTATGACATTGCCTTAAAATATTAAAAATAGAACTACCATATGATCCAGGAAATCCCGCTTTGTGGTATATATCGAAAGAAAATAGAACCAGTATTTCTAAGAGATATCAGCATTCATTTGTTCATTGCAGCATTATACACAATAGCCAAGTCATGGGAATTGCCTTAGTGTTCATCAGTTGATGAATGGATAAAGAAATTGTGGCACATATATATAATGGAATATTATTCCACCACAAAAGTAAGGAAATTCTGCCATTTGTGACAACATAAATGAACCTAGAAGACATTAGGCTAAGTAAAATAAGAAATACACAGAAATAAAACTACCACATGATCCAACTTATATGTGGGTGTTAAAAAGTTGAACACAAATCTGTACATCAGATTTAACAGTAATTAGCTCTTCCAATTTTAAAACTCAGGAATGCCTTTATTTCTTCCTTATTTTCTAAAGACAGTTTTGCTGGTTACAGAGTTCTTGGTAGAAAGTTTTTTGTTCTTTCAGCATTTCAAGTATGTCATCCTACTGCCTTATGTCCTCCAAGGGTTTTGCTGAAAATTCTGTTGACAATCTTATTGAGGATCCCTTGTACATGAGGTGTTGCTGTTTTTGTGCTGCTTTTGAGGATCTATCTTTGTCTTTGTCTTTTAATTGCTTATTTTTCTAGCAGATTGATTATCATATGTGTATGTGTGAATCTCATTGAATTTTTTCTACTTCAATGTAATACAGCTTTTTCAATATGAAGGTTAATGGTTTTACACAAATCTGGGAAATTTTCTACAATTATTTCTTTAAATATTTATTCTGCCACTTTTTTCTCCTCTCTGTGACCCTCATTATAAATATATTTGCCTCCTCGATACAAATGTTTGAATATCTGTTCATTTTCTTCCACTCTGTTTCTTTTGTTTTTCTCAGATTAAGTAATAATTGTCTTTTCTTTAAGTTCACTGATTCCATCTTTCGCCTTCTCAAGTCTCCTGCTGTACCCCTCTAATAAACTTTTCATTTCAGTTATTTTTCTTTATAACTTTGAAATTTAAAAAATTCTAATCCTTTATTAATATTCTCTATTTGGTGAGTCTTTGTTCTCATACTTTTCTTAACTTATTTATGCAGGAATGTATGTAGTTTTGACAAATTTAAAATAGCTGCCTTAAACTGTTTATTAAGTCCAATATATGGTCTTTTTCAGGAAAACTTGCCACTAATTGTTTGTTGTTTCTTCCTAGGTATTGGCCATACTTTCTTGTTTCTTTTTATGTCTCATACATTTTTGGGTAAAAAGCAAAATAATGTAATTTGAAAATCTGAAAATCAGGTTTTCCTCCCTTCTAGACTTTGCTGTTTTGACTTTTTATTGTTGTTTGTTTAGTTACTTTTCTAAATAATTTTTCTAGGCCTGTTGCATTGAATAAGTAAGTCACCCAGTCTTTGTCAAGGAGATTTCTGTGTGTGTTGGATCATGCCTTTGACACTTATCCAGGCACTGACAACTCTTAGCATTCTCTTTTGCCTCATACAGAGCCTGAAATTAAACCAAACATAAGAAATGAGGGCCTTCAAAAGTTTTTCCTGAAATTGAGTACAGCCCTGATATTTCTCACAGCCCTACACTTTTACATTACCTGATAGACTCCTGGGAATATGTTGGAGCTTTTTAAAACTCCTTAAAATACTTTACTTTCTAGTTTCTCCTTAAAACTATTTGGTTACCCTATTGATTTTTCCCAACTGTTATCCACTGCCTCAGGCTACTGTGAATTCAAACAATTGCCTCTAAATTTTACACAAATGCCCCCAAATATAAGGCTTTCCCTACAGGGTGATCTCAAAGTAAAGCAGAATAAAGATAGCTTTGCTAGTGGGTCCTCCAGGGACCTCCACCTGCCAGACAAGTCAATAATGCCAATTCTTCTGGGATGGTGATATGAAAGAGATCCAAATGCCTTCTGCCTACTCTGGTGACTGCCACTCTGCTGGTTCTGCCTACTGTGGTGGCTGCCAGTCTGCTGGGTTTCAGTATAATATCAAGCTGTTGGTTTTCAAGGCTACCACTGAGCTGGATGCAGGAGTATGTGAATAGAGTAACTTAAAATACCACAAAACTTACTGTTTCTACTAAGATTCTACTGTGTTTTGTTTTCTTTGTTTGTTTTTATAAATGCTTCCTAGATTGCTGTAAGCCTTTGGTCGAATTACAGAGTTCTGAAGTGTGCATTCTGACAATTTATGCCAATTTTATTTCATTGTTTTTATGGAGGAATTTTTGGAGATCCATACTCTGTCATTTTATTTACATTATCAGATTTTTGTTAATATGCCTACGGAGCAGAACAAGAGCCTAGAAAATGGTGAAACTTAATCAAAAAAATTGAAATCCACATTTTTCTATGTAGAAAAAAAATTGTATTGCAAGATGGCCCTGTCCCACTAAATAATATAATATTTCCTTAATAATTTAATATTTTTTCTTTTGTCTTTGAGATGTATCTTGACTGCTTGTATTTAAAAACTGTCTTTACTATTTAATAACTATGTCACTTTGGGCAAGTTAATTAACCTCATTGTGTCTCTGTTAATATATGTGGAAAACAGTAATAATAATAGTACCTACTCTGTAGAATTGTCATAAGAAATGTATAGTTAATTTACATAATTTGCATTAAATCAGTTTGTAGTACATATTAAGTGCCATACAAGTGATGTTGTTGTTAAATCCTGAATGCTATATGGAGGATAATTCTCATTCATTTTGATATCACAAGCAATAGCTAGAACTCAAGTGGAAGAAACTCAACTATTTGTTTAGTTGAGATTCGCTTTTCAGGAAACATGTATGCTTTTTATTTCTATTTATTGTCATGATAATTGAAGAACTAAGATTCTATATTTTTAAGTCAACTACAGAGATTAAAATGCTGATAGCTATCTATCCTGAAAGAGCCAAGCAGCCCAATACTCTCATTATTTTTACTTTTTCAGGTTAAAGGGAATATTTCACATAGAAAGGTTTTATTGTCACAAATGAGGAGGTACAAGGATATAATTAAAAGTTGCAAAATTGCCATTTATTATAGCTGCCAATTATATCCATTTCTACATTGCTTGTCCAGACTTATGGAAGATCTAAAACACACACACAAACACCTTTATGCCTGCTGTGGAAGCTACTGTAATTCCATTCTGGAAGCTGATCTGCCATGTTGGTTTCTGATTGACCCCAGTTCTAGGAAGGCCTCTAACATTTCCAGTTTATTTATTGTACCCTGCATAACAGCAGATATTTACCATAAATCCTGCACTTAGGTCAAACAACTTTAATGTTATAATAATTCAATTATCCTGCACATCCCTTCTGAACCACCCTCCCAAATGCTATATAAGCTCTGGATCTGAGGGCTAATTGTGTGGGAACCTACCATCTTGTCTTGCTGTTGCCCAAGACATAGACATGGCTTCTGTTCATAAGTCCCTATTACGTGTTTCTTTCTATGAAACTGTGTTTGTCAGACTCTTTCTTCAGTCTCTCAACTTCCTCAGTCTTTCAGGTAGGTTTGCATAGGCCTGTCCACTGTGAAACACCTGAGCATGCACACACACACACATACACACACACATGCACGCACACCAGTTTTTTTAGTTGGCCTGTTGAGAAGTGAAATATATTTGGAATTAGAGGGAGATGAGAAAGCAAAGGAGGGAAACACTATGACTTCTCAGGGAAATTGTTCATCAATTTGATATTACTAATGTCTTAAACAAAATGAGAATAGTATTACTGTACAACTCAATTAGTCAAATTGATTCATGGATTAAGCAATGTTGCCAAGGCATATACTTTTCTGTGTAATCCTTACTAGATAGTTCAAAAGTAACTCTACTTGTGAAGCAGAAGCCACACTTTGCTGTGCTTTCTGAATAGATAAAATTACTGATGTCAGTGGTTGAATTGGTATGTTTGAATAATGATTGTACCAAGAGGCTTGAGGTGGATCAGTCGACTATGGCAGTACCATCTTATGACAGTACCATCTTCATGTACATGCTATGAAAATAAACTCTGCATGTGGTGATTTAAATCAACTGATAATATAGTTTCATGTATCCAAAAGCCATGGATGGAGAGAACACAGCATATTCACCAAATCTGATAGCATGCAAGTCAGCCCACTTGTACTTCCCCAAACCCTTGATGCTTGAAGAATTTAATTTAATTTCCAATAAAATAAAATTTCACCCTACCCAATTGGCAGTAAATATAAAAAATGTTACACAGTTAAGCAGTGAAGGATAGAAGTTTAAATAGATTTTTAATAGGTTGATGCCACCCTAATATTATATTCACAATTTAAATTTGTGTTTATGCCTTAATAGCCCAAGAATAATGTGTTTGTTATCAACAGCAAATATTTTAGTTGGGATACATGTATAAATTCATTACACAGTTTTGTCAATAGATGTTCATTGATAGTTTGTTCATTGATAGTTCATTGATAGCTAACACTATTAAGCACCTTCTAAATGTCAGGCATTCTACAGATATTTACGAATATTTAAAATGCCTATTATGTACTAGCCACTAATCAGACAACGAAGGACAGAGTAATGAAAGAAGCAGATGAAATGTCCTGTTCTTCCAGAGCTTTAATCTACATTATTTTATTAAATTATCTCAACAAACATACGTATGAGAAAACTGAGGCTTAGTTAGCTTAAGTAACAGGCATAACTTTTCCCTCCAGCTAGTAGAAAAGCCAAGTTTCAAACCATGTTCCAAAAAAAAGACGATCTGACAATCTGACCCGAGTCTATGCTCTTGATTCTCTGGTCTTGAGAGTTGTTTTAAAAGTTACCTTTCCATCATTCTTAGCAAACTATCACAAGAAGAGAAAACCAAACACCGCATGTTCTCACTGATAGGTGGGAACTGAACAATTAGATCACTTGGACTCGGGAAGGGGAACATCACACACTGGGGCTTTTCTTGGGGGGGGGGAGGGTTTGCATTGGGGAGTTATACATGATATAAATGATGAATTGATGGGTGCTGACGAGTTCATGGGTGCAGCACACCAACATGGCACAAGTATACATATGTAACAAACCTGCATGTTATGCACGTGTACCCTAGAACTTAAAGTATAATAAAAATAATAATAATAATAAAA
This sequence comes from Colobus angolensis palliatus, assembly GCF_000951035.1. Taxonomy (NCBI): domain Eukaryota; kingdom Metazoa; phylum Chordata; class Mammalia; order Primates; family Cercopithecidae; genus Colobus; species Colobus angolensis. The sequence continues at coordinate 2,302,139 of NW_012114699.1, read as the reverse complement.
AAAGTTACCTTTCATTTACTTTAGCCATATATTGTGTATTAATGCCAGTAATATTATAGGTAATTCTTATGAAAAGCATCCTCATAGTAGAAATGTAAGAGCTCCTCCTTCAGATTAATACATTAAAAATAAATCTATAGCTTCTAGTTTTGGACTAGATAGAATAAACCCACTACAGTCTTTCTTTCTCACTGATTACAAGTAAAAACTCTGCGGAAATAAAAACATGCAGAAAGAAACTACTCAAGCCCTGTGAAGAGTAAAAGCAAAACAAAAGAAAACAAAAAAGCAAGGAGATTAGAGCAATGTCCAAAGAAGTATTTGAACTTTCAGCCTCTGTGTGTTTTCTAAGTTTCTTCTCCTTATTTATCTTCCAGCTGTGGAATGAGGGTAGGCCTTCTTGGGAAGTGTGCAGCAGTCATGGATAGCAAAAACTAGGAGAGAAAATTTATCCTTCTTAAGAGGACTAGGGAAAGGGCTCCCTGTAATCTAGAGAGTACGTGAGTATTTCTCATGTTATTTTATTTCTCCTATCCTTTGCCTTGAGACAGCTGCACTGGTGTCACATGACACCTCAGACTGAGAGAAAACCCATTTCTTTAGATAGGGAAACTTAGAAAGGGGCCCCTGTTTGGTGAATGTTAAGGAAAACTATAATTTAGTAGCTTTGTTTTTCTCACTGCTTCACTCCCAAAACAGGCTTAGTCTTTCAGAAATGCATGGCAAGACAGGGGACTAAACTTCTGGAAAAAGTCCCAGATTTCTAACCAGAGACTCAAGAAAAGGATTCCCTGGAGACCAGAGAATATAAGGAAAATTCTTGGAAGGAGACAGATGGATAAATGTTTCCCTAATTTTATATACAAGTCGACACATGTCCCAGGCTGATTCACAAGCTGTGCATGTATGAAAGGAGCCCAAAGAAATAAAGAATGTCTTTGATGATTAAAATACAATACATATTACCACTTAAATCTCAGATGAACCTCTGAGTAACTCTTGCTAAAGACTGGCCCAAAGAGTATGGAAAAGCTTGTACGTTAAAATGATCATAAAGCTACTACCCACTGAGGTCAACACAGGTAAAATTTTGATTTCAAATTAAATGGATTGGCTCTCTGCTGAAACAAAACGTCAACATTGTCCAAAGGATTTTAACATAGCAGTGTCTCACAACATGATTTTCAAAAATGTTCAAGATACAATCCAAAATTACTCAAGATACAAGGAATCAAGAAAATGTAACCAATTCTCATGGAAAAAGACAATACCAACCTCTCATCAAGATGACTATGATACTGGAATTATCAAAGACATTAAAGCAACTATTATAGATAGCTTTCATGAGATAAATATAGCACTCTTGAAATAATTGGAAAGCAGCATTTCCATCAGAGATATAGAAATTATTTTAAAGAGAGAACTAAATATAATTTGTATTTTGTTTCTTATTTTATTATTAATTGACAAATAATAATTATATATATTATATATTTACAGGGTTCAATGTGATGTTTTATGTTGACATTGTAGAATGATTAAATCAAGCTAATTAACAAATCCGTCATCTCACATACTTATCATTTAATCTTTCAATAATTTTGAAATATGCAATGTATTATTATTTATCATAGCATCTGTGCTCGTGATCAAAAAAGCTTATTCATCACATTAAACTGAAATTCTGTACCCTTTGATCAGCACCTCTGCTCTCACCATTCAACCCCATCCTCCAGCTTTTGGTAACCACTCTTCTACTCTCCACTTCTATGATTTCAACTTTTTACATTCCACATATGAGTGAGTGCAATATTTGTCTTTCTGTGCCTGGCTTATTTCAATTAGTATAATGTCCTACGGGGTCATCAATGTTTTTTCGAATGACAAGATTTATCTCTTTCTAAGGCTGAAGGTATTCTGTTGTCTACATATGTCTCCATTCATTCAATGATGGACAGTTAGCTTACTTCCATATCTTTGCTATTGTTAATAATGCTGAAATAAACATGGTAGTTTAAATATCTTTTTCATTTCCTTTGGATATATACCCAGAAGTAGGATTGCTGGATTATATGGGAAATGTATTTTTAGTTTTGTGAGGAACCACAATACTGTTTGCCATAATGGCTGTATTAATTTACATCCCCACCGACAATGCACAAGAGTTCCCTTTTCTCTACACGCTTGCCGAACACATATTTTAGAACTACAAAATATAATATTTTTAATAAATATGTCACTGAATAGGCTTAACGGCAAGATGGAGATAAAAGAAAGTAGCCAATAAATTTGGAAATAGACCACCAGAAATCTGGAAAAACAAGGAGAAAAAGGATTTAAAAAGTAAACAGAAACTTAGGGACCTGTGGCCTAATAACAAAATGCCTAACATTTGTGTCTTTGAAGTTTCTGAAGGAAGCTGGAAAGAATTTAATGCACAGAAAATATTTTGAGGAAATAATGGTTGACATTTCCCAAATCTGGGAGTTTCCTGTTGTCTACATTCTTCTTCCCTTCAGGTTTATATACACTGATTTTATACTTTTAATAAAACAAGTTCTCATGAGATATGGAATGAGCTATGGAGAGTCAGGTAATAGAACTGAGTTTTAGAAGACAAAGCTAGATTGTTTTTAAGGTTTAAGTTTTGTACTAAGATTTTTATCTTAGATTTGTATATCTTTATGCTGCAAGCTATATAAATTAATGAAAAATAATTCAATTCCCAGCTCTCAATTTGCCCAGAGCAGTGAATATCAACCATAAATTAGTTGGCTGTATTTGGAAACAATGATTGATCATCAAAGTCAGATAAGGTAACTAACATAAATAAGACAAGATGGTCATGTAAGTGAACAATAGAATGTGTATAGTGAGGGTCAAGACAGTAACTCTCAATTAGGGAGTTTTATCTTTCAAGTGAGACAATAACATGCAAATAGTTAACAAACCTGTGTAGCTCATAAATCATAGGCTGGGTTGATTATGGGTAAAAATCTTCCCCAAAGGTGAGCAAAAGCTTTTCAGAGCTGTGAAGATCTCTGTCTCTAATGTTTTGTGTTGCCCCTGGACTGATCATGGAAGACTACAAGTAGAGAGGAAACGGTTTGAGTTATCAGAGCATTCAGTATAAAAATCTTTTATTGAGTGCCTAATTACATTTTAGGCAGCTTATATGTTATTTCAGTGACTCCAGGGAAGTAGAATTGATTAATTCTTATTTGGAAAATCTGGAAGAGCTTTATAAAGAAGGCGATTTTTGTGCTGGCCTGGAAATATAGGTAGAGAATTTAGGGAGTGGTTTCCCGGGTAAACAGCGTATCTTTAGGAGAAACATGGAGTCAAGGAAAAATAAGACATTTAGGGGAGAGTTGTGAACATGACTGTATTTTCAGGAGTTCTCTCTGAAAGAAATATGAAGAATGAAGAAAGAAATTAAAGATATTAAAGTTCATTTTTAGTTTTAAAATATTTAAAACACGTTATGACATTTTTCTTGGGCTTTTAATATACCTACAGATAATAAATTTGTATTATGTCAATAAGGGAGGATTCTTGCATTCCTGTAATCTTGAGATTGATCTATTGATGGTTGTATAGAATTAGTATAATCATTTTCTGAAAAATTTTCCCTGGTGTCATGTCACAGGTATGACACAAAACTAAATGAATTGTAACTCACCTTTTATTTTTATTTAATTTATCAAATACTTACCTAATGTCTACTATGTTTTAGGAGAGTTAAATAAATAAAGTCAATTTTCCACAATATCAGGGTTTAGAATAAAGTTGAAATGCTGGCATATTGGCAGGTGACTACAAAAGTGGTGTTTAAATGCTGTGACAGAACAGATTGTTATAGAAGCACGTTAGAAGAATTGGCTGATGCTGCCTTTGAAGAACAAGAAACTTTCACAAATAAGCATTTTGCTTAGATTAGGGAGCTTTTGGTTCATTTTTTTCATTTTTTTTTCTTTCACAGCAAAGATAAAACATGTGCTGGTTTACAGACTAACAGTAAGAAACTAAAGATGAATGAAAGGTAGTTTGTCATGCAGAGTGACAAACAAGACTTTGAAAGAGAGAGTGCACCACACACCCAGTCAAAGAGTTGTGACGGACCAAGAATACCAGAAAAATAGTGAGATATTTAGTATATCTTGCCTGTTGCATGCACAGAAAACACGTGGACCCAGATGAATTGTACAAGGTGAACTGGGGTCAAATAATGACAGTCTTTGAATGTCCAGGAGATTGACTTCATCTTGCAGGTATATGGAACCAAGCAGGTGTTTTTCAGAAAAGAAAATGATATGATTAGTGTATTAGTCTGCTTTGTATTGCTATAAAGGAATGCCTGAGGCTGGGCAATTTATAAAGAAAAGAGATTTATTTGGCTCATGGTTCTGCAGGCTATATAAGACACATAGTGCTGGAATCTGCTTCTGGTGAAGGCATCAGGAAATGTCCACTTATGGAAGAAGGCGAAGAGGGAGCAGACATATATGGCAAGGGAGGGAGCAAGAGAGAGAACAGGTCCAAGATTTTTTTAAACAACCAGCTCTTGTATTAACTTACCTCTGGGAGAGCACAAAATATACATGGTGAATCCGCCCCTATGACCCAAACACCTTCCACCAAGTCCCACCTCCAGCAATGGGGATTACATTTCAACATAAGATCTGGAGACGACAAATATCCAAACTATATCAATTACTCTTACAATCCCTAATAAAAATTAAATTAATAAAATGAATGCATTCATGCTATTGGAACAATGAATTGAATAATAATGGTGTCAAGTTTGTCCCTAACTAGATTGTTAGTTTATAGCTGTGGTTTCCCAACTATCCACAGATATGCTATATTTGTCAGTTATTGGAAAGATGTGCCTCAAGCTTTTGAACCAGCACCTTCAACCGTTCCTTTATCAATACCTGCTGTAGATTGCATTAAGTGCCAGAATTCATGTAAATCAGAAACCTACAAATGTAGCAAATGCAATTGAGTCAACTAGTGAATTTGCTAGGTTTACGTCTAATATTTGTGAGGCCAAAAGCAAAGGTAAGAATAAAAACCCATATAATATATGTATAAATATTTAAAATGCATAACAATACCAAAATATTAATTATTAAATACAATGTGTTCTATCCTTCTATGTTGACATATATACCTGCATAAATACTCAGAAAACCAGGTTCAAATTGATGATTTTTTGGCCTCTCAGAGTTTTATATACTAATGTGGCAGTGTCAGTGAGCAAATTTTAAGCGCATATTCCCATCACCAGCTACATCCAGCACTTGAGGGGACTGGTATATGAGAAACTGAATATACAGATAATCAATGGTCAGACCACATATGACAACAGAACACTAATCCGCAACTTCTGCAGCAACCAGCCTGGAAAACCAAACCACAACCTCTGCAACAATCATCCCAGAATGTTGAATACTTGATTAGTGACTGCCAGTTTCCTAAATCTTGCCCCCACTTCCTATTCAGGACCACCAGAAAAAGATAAATTTGTTCCCCAAACAAAACAAATAGGAATGTCTGCTTCTAGTTAACACATCTAACAGCTTCCCCATATCACCAACCTCCTGTCTGAGCACATCTCAAATCTACCCTTACTTTTTTTTTTTTTTTTTTGCTATAATGCTTTCCCACATTTCTGCCTGCCTTTTAGCCTCTGTTAAACCTAAGGGATGGTGGCTGACTCCCTTGCTGTAGCAAGTACTAAATGAGTAGCCTCTATTTGTTCTTATTTGGATTATATTCATTTGTGTGTGTTTAAGTGTGTATAAAAGTGTGGACACTCTAGCCTGGGAAACAATGCTATATCCATACTTTCCACAAACAATGAATGACCCAGTGACCATCTTTTGGGCCTTAGGAAGACACAATACAGGTGGCCTGATTAGACTGTGGAAGCAGGTTGAGTGTCATTTGACCAAGTCATTCCAGGGTCCTGAGTAATTGGAACATCATCTACAAGGAGAGGGCATATATTCCAGGTAGGAACGAAACCGCTGGTCTTGCAGACTGCTCACCCCGTGGGGAGAGATGTAGCTAAAGTAGGGCCAGGGAAGGGCCCTGACACCTGGGTAAGAGGCTCTTTTTGCCCATTCTCAGCAAAGGCTTCAACTTGAAATCTACAGAAATTTTAAAAACATTACCTCATCCAAATATGGGTTAGAAAATCTCAGTGCCTTCTTAGTTTCCTGTGACACCCCCTTAACTCCATAAGCATTGACATCTTCTTGTAATTTCTGTTTGCTTGCCTTATATTCTTTTAAGGCAGACAATTTATTGTGTCTTGAGGGATAATATAGAGTCAGACTTCAATACATTTTTATTTGTTCATGAAAAGGTATCAACTGTAGTTTAGAAAACTTGTAGTTCAAAGAATGAAGAAACTAAATATCAACTTGGCTTTACCTACTAATTTCAAAGTTCTTACTGCCTATGTAGGAGCGAAACTGGCAATTTTAAATCTCTTTACTGCCATCAATTCCAATATTTAAGGCTTTCTGGAAAATATGTCTGTGTTTTCAGGAGGAAAATATTCTCCATTGTTTTCATACAGCTGGAAATTAGGAGAAAGTCTGAGAATTCTGAAAGAAGTAGTATAATCATAGTTCCGAAGACTTTTTACTTCGGTTATTGATTTTAAATTGTGTTTTTCTGTGTAAGGCCCCTAGGGTGGCATTAGCCTTATAGGTGTAATATAAATGAGAAATATTTTAAAACATAGTTCTGAAGGCTGATAATAGTATTTCTACTGTTTTGGTTTTGTTGGTGGTGATGTTTGTATTTGTTGTTGTTTGTATTTATTGTTGTTAGTAGGGATTATCTTCAGGACAATTTAAATCACTTTTTTTTTTTAAAGCAGGGCACTAAGTACACCAAAATCTCTTCTGCAGACACATTGATTAAAAATTAATTTTACATTTTCTTAACAGGCACGTGTCTCCCATGGAACAGTAGCAGGCTTATACTGTTACCTGTGAGTATTTCCCGAGGCTCCAATTAGAATGTTATGAATTATAAGAGTCTTGACAATATTATTCCCATGAGAAGAGAGAAGCAAGAAACCACCCTTAACAATTTTGGTCTTGGTTAGAGCTAAGACATTAGCATTTTGAATCAATGATATATCATGGAAAAGGAATGTCTGATAGCTGCCCATTATTCCAGAATCATAGTGAGCAGAAAGTACAGGAAGTTGCAATGTAATAAATTGAAATCTTGTAAAAATATTTTTGTGCTATTTCCTTTAACAAAAAGTGTCAAAAATTGACCTAGATTTTGCTTACTAGAAAATAACCCCCAGAGACACAAAAAGCACTTCCATTACAATCCATAAAATATATATGCTAAGTCTTCATTTATTTTGGAAAATAATTCCTCTCCTCTTAACTGGTTAAAAAATAACAAACATAGCGTGGGATTTCTCCTTTACTAAACTTTATGCATTGAGAGGAAGTCCAACTATTTACAAATACAATGTAACCTCAAATGGTCATTAAGAGTAAAGGGTTATTATAAGTTAATAGAAATAGTTATTTACTAAGTTGTATATGCTAAGAGATTATATAAATGCTTACTGAAATGAAAATCAATTGCTTCATTTGTCTTTTCTCCATTACTTCACCCTTTCTACAGCTGAAACATCTGTCACTAAGAAAATATGTTATTTCCTTTGCATTGAATTTCCAGATTTTGACCTTTCAAGTGATTGCTAGACTCATCTCGAAATCACGTTAAACCAAGCATTGAATTAGAAAAACTTCTACAGTAACTCAGAAAAAAAACAGATGTTTAAGATAACAGACCATTTTGACACAAAGATTTGGTGAGAACAACAACAACAAAAAAAACAGTGCTTGAATACAAGAATCTGGTGTTTTGTTCTAACTTTGATGCCAAGAGCTGTGTGACCTTGGAAAAACTCACTTGCCCTCTGTTTCTCAGTTTGTTTGTCTTTGAAACACAGACAATACACAATTGCCCTTTTGAATTTGGAGTGCAGTTATAAGAAGATATGAACTAAAATTATTATTGTTGCTTGTTTTTCTCACAAAAACATTATGTAAATCCAAATAATTGGTAAAATATACAGAATGACACACTGGATTACACCAAAAATCTCTGCATTAATTCTCTAACATTGCCAAAAGACACATTTCTTTCCTATACTGTGTAATAAGAACTTCAACACATTATATGCTAACTACTATTTTTTCCTATTAACAACCTATTATGAACCTATCATTAAATATTCATTTTAAACCATCCTTAATTTATTTCCTTTTGTTTCATTTCTCCTTTTTTCCTTTGTTTCTTCTTCATCCTTTCTTCCTTCCTTCTTTCCTTCTCCTTCCTTTTCTTCTTCATTACACTCTTCCTTCCTTCTATCCCTTTTTTATTCCCATATCCCTGCTTTCCAACATTTGCTGAAGACTTGCTATTATCCTAAGCAATAGAAAAATGCAAAAAGAAAAGGAAGGAATGAAATGTTAGAAGGCATTTAAGAATAAAACATGTTGTAATAGGAAGTTCCAAGTATTTCCTTGGACAGTGACTGTATCTAGGGGTGTAAGGGAAGGAGTAATGAGAGATGAAGCTAGAGAGGTAGACATAGAAGATCATGGAAGGCTTTAGGTACTCTACTCAGGGTGTTCTGTTTTATTCTGTGGGTGATATAGAGCTAGTGAAAAATCTTAGCAGAAAAAGATATCTATCCCTTTCTGAACATTTTAATTCTTTCTCTGGTAAGGAGGAAGGTAAGACAAGCAAAATTATTCAGTAACAAAACCAAGAGTGTTTCAAGAACCTAGCTGAAACGTGATAAGCCTGTGCATTGAGATTGATGCAATGGAGATTGCAAAGAAGGGGAAGAACTGAGATAAAGCATAAGCAAGGACAGAGGGGACTGAATAGACTGGATGTAAGGTATGAGAAAGAGGAAGCACTTGAGGATGACTACAAGAGAAGGTACTGTGTGGGAGAAAAAAAAAATAGTTCCGTTTTCAGCATGTTAAATTTGACCTGTCTATGAGACATCAGTAAGGAAACCAGTAGAAGACAGCATCTGATATGGTTTGGATCTGTGTCTCCACCAAATCTCATGTTGAATTGTAATGCCCAATGTTGGAGGCAGAGCCTGGTGGGAGGTGAATGGATGATAATGATGTATTTTTTATGAATGGTTTAGTATCATCCCCTTGGTACTGTCCTCATGACAGTGAGTGAGTTATCATAAGGTCTGACTGTTCAAAAGTGTGTAGCACCTCCCCACTATCCCTCTTCCCCTTGCTTTCAACATGTAAGACTCTTGCTCCCCCTTTGCCTTGTACCATGATTTGAAGCTTCCTGAAGCTTTCTCAAAAGGAGACACCACGATGCTTCCTGTACAGCCTGCAGAACCATGAGCCAATTAAACATTTTTTCTTTATAAATTACTCAGTCTCAGTTATGTCTTTTGAGCAATGCAAGAAAGGACAAATACAGCATCTCAGTATCTTCACATACACTGTTTCCTCACTCTGAGCATTCATTCCTTAATCTGTCTGGTTGTTAATTATATTTCAAGTCTTACCTTAAAGATTTTTGCTCAGAGAGGTTAACTCCCCTTTCCCATTTACATACTCTCATAACATTCTCTAGTTTTCATTCCTAAAACTCATAAATTTTAAAGTGTAGTTGTTTTGTGAATATTTAATTTATGCCTCTCCAACTACACTGTAGAATCCATGAGAATACAAGTAATGTGTCTGTCTTATTCGTCAGTGTCTACAGTACATAGAACAGTGCCTGAAACAGATAAATTATTCTTAAATGAATAAGTCTAAGTCAAGTTACAGGGGAGATGTGTGCCTAAAGATAGAGCAGTAGTGGGTATCAACATAATTGCTGATAGAAAGTAGATAAAACAAAGCCACAAGAATTGATGAAATTAACTAAATCTAATGCACAGAATGGGACAAGTGCAAGGGATGAAATAAATTAGAAAGTAAATTCCATGCATCAGGAACACTGACTTGTTCAATTCTGTATCTACAGAGCTTAGAACAGAGTCTGGGATATGAACAGCATTCACATATTTGTTGAATGAACAAATGAAAGAAAAGTGAATTGACAGCATCTATATTTAAGAGCCTGAGAGTTCTTCATATATGTGGACATAACGATAAATCTCCTTTCTCTGTGCAAAAATTCCCAGTTTCCTCTCTCATGCTTTCTGTATCATTTCCAGACCTTTTATTTTCTATGTCCCTGTCCTCTCAAAAGACTATTTTATCCATGTTACTCTAAAAAGGCATTCCCCTCAACTAAAAAATAACTTTCACAGTATAGTCTGGCCAATGGAAGAAGATAAAATATTTTATTGTGAACCTTATGCTTATGTGAATGCAGACTGAGATTTCACTATTTTTGTAGCAATAATACCACATTTCCTACAGTGACCCTGAGTCAATGAAAATATCTGTTTTACAGGAGCAGATCTTAGGAAGTTTTACTCTTACACATTTGCAGTTAATTTTTTATGACTTAGTAGAATCCATCACTGTAGTTTTTACTAATCATTACAGCCTCTCAGATTGTTCTCATTGAATCCTGATTCTATATTAGGTATTTTGCCAGGCTACGTCTTCCACAAATCTGATAAACTTATTTATGTTCTTTGTCTTAATTAAATTTGTTGATAAAAAATGGAAATCATTAAGTCCAATAAATGAGATATATAGCTCCCCAATAAAGACTCTTTAGATATAAATTTCATCTATTTAACCAATACTCTTCATGTATATTTGGAAGTTTTCTAACTCACCTCTTTCTAACTTCATGCTTCTCCACATTGTAATTTCATTCAATTTCTATGCAATAAAACATTATTGAACAACTATTATTTTTACAACACTATGAAGGCCAGAATTTTATGCCAAGATACCATGTAAGGTTTCTTTTCAAAATGTGGTTGAAATCCCGATTCATTATGTCTATGGCATCTTCTTAACCTACTAGTCTAATAATATCAGCATATTAAATTGCATTTTTATTATAAGACCTAAAACGATATTACTTGAAAATATTATTCAGTTAAGCATTGCCATTAGTATATGAGATATTTACATATAGCACATACACTGAGGAGAGATGAAGAGATGATACATAATATAATAAGGCTTCATTGATTTAGGCATATTTGGTTTTTTTTCATATCAGGACCATGACACTCTAGTGAAGGAGTTCATTAAAAAGTTAATAGTGCTCTGAAAGTAGAGTGAAAAAACAAAGATGAACAATCACATACTGTGTTGTGTTGCCTAGAATATTCTCTGAGTAACACAGAGTTAAACTAAAAGAAAGAATGTAAACAATAGATGTCTATCAAGGAGAGGTCCTTTGTTTGATCATAGAATTCTTAATGTAATAAAGTCCGTTAGCATTTCTGGTTACAGTTTTATCCACAATGGTACTATGTGTTGAATTATGTTTCATCCCCATCAAAATTCGTGTTGAAATTTGATCCCCTTTTGGTGGCGTTTGAAGGTTAGGCCTAGTGAAAGGTGTTTAGGTCATAAGAACACACCTCTCATATATAGATTAATGTCCTCTCTTGAGAATGAGTAGATTCTGTCTCTTGCTGGAGTAAAATAGTTCCCACAAAAGCATATGGTTAAAAGGAGTCTGGCTTCCTCAGCTTTTCTCTCTTACTTCCTCCTTTCCTATGTGATCTCTTTGCACATGCCTACTTCTCTTCTCCTTTCCATCATGAGTTGAAGTAGTATGATGCCCTCAAAAGAAGCCAGGAAGATGCTGGAGCCATGCTTCTTGAACTTCCTAGCCTACAGAACAGTGAGCAATATAAATCTCTTTTCTTCAATTTCCTCTCTTTCTTTTTTTGTTTTCTTTCTTTCTTTCTCTCTTTTTTTTTTTTTTTTTTTTTTGCTATAATGCTTTCCCACATTTCTGCCTGCCTTTTAGCCTCTGTTAAACCTAAGGGATGGTGGCTGACTCCCTTGCTGTAGCAAGTACTAAATGAGTAGCCTCTATTTGTTCTTATTTGGATTATATTCATTTGTGTGTGTTTAAGTGTGTATAAAAGTGTGGACACTCTAGCCTGGGAAACAATGCTATATCCATACTTTCCACAAACAATGAATGACCCAGTGACCATCTTTTGGGCCTTAGGAAGACACAATACAGGTGGCCTGATTAGACTGTGGAAGCAGGTTGAGTGTCATTTGACCAAGTCATTCCAGGGTCCTGAGTAATTGGAACATCATCTACAAGGAGAGGGCATATATTCCAGGTAGGAACGAAACCGCTGGTCTTGCAGACTGCTCACCCCGTGGGGAGAGATGTAGCTAAAGTAGGGCCAGGGAAGGGCCCTGACACCTGGGTAAGAGGCTCTTTTTGCCCATTCTCAGCAAAGGCTTCAACTTGAAATCTACAGAAATTTTAAAAACATTACCTCATCCAAATATGGGTTAGAAAATCTCAGTGCCTTCTTAGTTTCCTGTGACACCCCCTTAACTTCATAAGCATTGACATCTTCTTGTAATTTCTGTTTGCTTGCCTTATATTCTTTTAAGGCAGACAATTTATTGTGTCTTGAGGGATAATATAGAGTCAGACTTCAATACATTTTTATTTGTTCATGAAAAGGTATCAACTGTAGTTTAGAAAACTTGTAGTTCAAAGAATGAAGAAACTAAATATCAACTTGGCTTTACCTAC
>NW_012114699.1:2275461-2289336 GCF_000951035.1 Colobus angolensis palliatus | reverse complement strand
CTTCCCTAGTAGCTGGGATTACAGGCACCCGCAAGCAGGCCAGGCTAATTTTTGTATTTCTAGTAGAGAGGAGGTTTCACCATGTTGGCCAGGCTGGCACGAACTCCTGACTCCAAGCGATCTGCCCTCCTTGGTTTCCCAAAGTGCTGGGATTACAGGTGTGAGCCACCATGGCCAGTCTCTTTTCTTTATAAATTATTCAGGTGCAAATATTCTATTATAGCAACATAATTCTGTTATATTTACCTAAGACAGGTGGATACTTTAGAAAGTTTCCTTGAGGTACCATTTCTCAAAAGAGTATGGGCCATCTTCTGCAATGTTGGTCCTTTGTAACTTATAGAGGCATAGTGGCATAGTCTATATTACATTTTCTTTATTTTAAAACAATGTCAGTCAAGCAGTATGCAGATATGATAATAAAAGAATAAAAACAAATGGATTTAGAAGTGTTATGGAATTAGAAAAGAAACTATATTAACAAGGAAGATGCCTATTTCAGTGAAGTCTATCACTTTGGTTTAGACAATATATAAAATATTTATCCATCAGTTGACAATAAAATAGAATGGAGTGTATTTCAGAATTCATAGGTACTCAAAATAACCAAATTTTATTTATCTCCCTCATCCTCCCCCTTAAAAACCTGATTCAGCCCTTTGTGACTTTTAATTAGTTTTATAATGAGAAACAGGACCCAAAGCTGTTGTAGTAGCAAGAATCTACTTTTATGCTTGAATGGTCACCTCTAATAATTATGAAAAAATATATACCATTTTTATTGCTCTGGTTTTACTTTGAATCTGCAGAACTGTTTCCCAGGTGGGCATTTATTGCAAACCAGATTAAGCTCTCTATTCTTGCAGTATGTCAGTGATAGTGGCAGGAAGTAGACAAATGCCTAGGCAGATAGGGATGGGTCCCTGGTGACACCGACCTTAAAGCTGAAGAGAGTTTAAAGCCTGAAAGCCAAGCTACAAATCAAATCCATGGTCTGGATTGAGAACCTGTCTTCCTGTTTGGTGTGCTTTCCTCTGATTGTACCACACCCTTCACCTATTTTACATATCCCTACACTTTCCTAATTGGTTTTCTACACTGTCATGCCCTCCTTTGCGTGGTGCCTTGCTTTAGTCTTTCTTTGCATACTCACAAACAAATCAGCACACACTCCCCTATTCTGAGCTCATAAAAGCCCTGGGTTCAGTCACACTGACAGAAAAACTACCCCCATATCCTTTCTCTGCTGAGAGCTGTTTTGCCATTCAACACAATTCTTCTCCACCCTCCTCTGTCTTTAAATTGTCAGCATATGTTCATTCTTCTTGGACATGAGACAAGAGCTTGGGAACCACTGAACATGCGTATGAGCTATAACAAGGGCAGGTGAAGTGGGCAGGGTGCCTCCAGCAGCAGGCCTGGGGAAGAGCAAAGCCCGGTTCTGGGGGTGGGGTGTCACTGGCTGTGGAGGTCTCCAGTTGACAAAGTGGCCGAGAAATATCTGGGGGCTCATGCGGTATTCATCAGAAGGGTGAATAAATGCAAATCTATGACTCTTCACTTTCCTTTCAAGACTTCTTGTCCTCAGACTATTTTTCTGAAAGCAGATGAAGCACCAAACCTCTGATTAGCTAATTAAGAGTGAATTGCACAACTACAGAGGACAGGATGCTGGAGAGGACTCTCCTCATCACTCTAATGGGTTGGGAATGTCATTCCAATCCAGTCTCTTCTATGGGATTTTTCTTCTTTCTTTTGGGGCTGTCATGGAGCCTATCTCTTGTTTTACAATGTTGAGCATGTTGTTGCAAACTACAGAGGTATTACTGGGAAGAATGGGCACTTGGCCCAGTCATGAAAAAGGTAATTTAGGACAATGTGATTTCTGTCTATTCTTAGAAGTAGGGAAGAAACAGCAATTAAGAGTGTCTCTCCTTGTTGAAGGAACCCATTTGCATAAGAGCACCTTACCCTGCCTGCACTTAAGTGACTTTTTTTTTCTTTTCTCCACCATGTCAGGAGTTAGTACAGCCCTGCAAATATAGGGAGTTTTTCAATGTGAGTGTTTTCTCTTTTTTCTTTTGGAAGGCATCTTACTTGGCCAAGACCCCCATTCATGAGACACCCTCTCCTCTCCCTTGTTTGAGGAGGACCCAGTTCCACAGTTTCATCTTAGCATTCAGCTTATGATAAGGAATGCCACCTGGGATTTAACTTAATGAGTCCATCCCCCCTCCTGAGGCATCTTTTTGTCCCAAACTCAATTCCAAGCTTTGGATTGAAACCTTAGGAAAAAAAGAAAAAAGTAACTGGATCTGAGAGATCTAGAGGCAGACAACAACAGAAGCCAAGGGGCACAGTCCAGATGAGCAGAATTAATTTCCACTGATTAGCACCACTCGCCTCATTTCATGGATGAAGGTCATGCCCGTATCCATGGAATGATGAGGTTACGGATAGCAGGGAGGATAAGCCATCACATAGGTGAGTGTGGATAATCCCTACCCTCTAGGCCTTCCTGTTTCATGGGTTAAATCTGTATCAGCACCTATGGGCAGCATCTGCCTAGGTCACTGGGACTCAGGAATACAAGGACAGAAGGAAAAAAGACAACACTGTTTTTTTTTTCTCTTCCTCAGGTGTCCTGGCTATTCACGAGGAAGAGAAAGGAATTGAAGGACTCATTTTTTTCCTATTTTCAGATGGGTAACCAATCATCATCAGTCAGTGAATGCATCCTGAATGACTGAGACTCTTTTGAAAAAAACATTAATATGCTTTGTTTTTTCCTATTTCCTCCTCTGTCCTCTCTTTGCAGATGAGTAATCACAAGACATTCACCTCTGGGAAAAGTTTAATTTGCCCAAACCTGACACTGCTTGGCATAAAACAAAAATGAACTGGGAAGAAATTATAATTCTAACTGAACGGTCTCTTTTTTTTTCTTTTTGAGACAGAGTTTTGCTCTGTTGCCAGGAGTCCACTGGAGAGCAGTGGCACAATCTCAGCTCACTACAACCTTCGCCTCCTGAGTTCAAGCAATTTCCCTGCCTCAGCCTCCCAAGTAGCTGGGACTACAGGTCCACACCACCATTACTGGCTAATTTTTTGTATTTTAGTGGAGACGGGGTTTTACCATGTCATCCAGGATGGTCTCGATCTCCTGACCTCATGATCCACCCCCCTCAGCCTCCCAAAGAGTTGGGATTTTGTGCTCAGCCAAGTAATCTCTTGAAGAAGGACAAGTTTTACAGTATGTAAATAACCTCCTTGTCTGCTCCCCCTTTACAGGACTCCTGGCTCAAAAGGTCTCTATAGCTTAAGGATGGGGGACCCAGAAGCCTGAAATGTTGGCAAAAGGGAAAAAGTTTTGTTTGTTTGTTTCTTTTTTACCTGTCAGACTTCCAGCTTTTCTCTCTCTCTGTGCAAACTAATGGAATTAATGGCAAAAAATCACTGTTTATATCCTCTGCAAAGTTTTGCTACTGGAAAAGAATTTGTGAGGCTAGTCTTAAGCTGTAGCAAATCTGTTGTACTTTGGGCTAAGAAGTTGTCATTCTGTATCTTTCTATCAGCAAGAGGCGTACCTTAGGATAAAATGTGGGTCTAGAACCTCATAAGCCCACTGTTCAAGCCAGTTTGGCAATCTGTTCAGTAACAAAATTTGCTACAGGTCTCTAAAAAATAATTGGATGAGGTCTTCATCTTGTTTTATATGTTTTCCAATATAAGATTGTAACCACATGGCAGTACTTTCTTTTGGTCTCAACTGCTTTACAATGGCAGCCTGGGTTCAATCCTGGCTTAGGGAATGAGTACTTTCTGGTTAATATCTGTGTGACTTTTAACATTTGCTGATTTTCTTCCCTTCCATGAACAACTTCTAGTTTCTTGACTTACATATTCCTTTCTCTAAGCTACCTTTGAAGATTCTAGATTTTGTAAAAACCGCTTACCACCTCTTTGAAAATACCTCATACACTCGTGGTTAAGTCATAACCTTAGTTGAGGCTTGTTGGTTCCACCTGTAATGTTACTTTGGGTAAAGTTCAAAAGCCAGAAATATTGGCTGCTTCGTTTGGCTAAAGTTAGGTAATAAGAGATTTAAAATAATCTTCTTAGAGAGCATTATGATTAAAAGTCAGCTTAATTAAAACTGGATATCTAAGCTAGAGGTATATTTAAAAGATCTTTATTTTTTTTTTTCTCTTCCTGAGTCTTGTTTTGCTGGAAATTTTATTCTCCTCAGTCAAATGAACCACTTTCCTCCACTCTTAATGCATGCATGAGAGGCCCTTAGATAAATTCTGATAGCCTGGAACTGCTTGGAAAAAACAGAGAAGATAACACTAATCCCATTTTGAGAAAAACCTGTTTTCCTCATGGAACCCCAGAAATTAAAAGCAGAAAAATTCCTCTCAAAATCTGTTTTTTCCTCCAGATATATCTGTCTATTAGGTTCTAGAAACCGCATGTTATCTTAGCCCTGTTTCTTGGAGGACTCTACTCTGAGGCCAATAATCCAATTAGGAGTTTGGCAAATAAAAAAATCTTACAAATACTGGATCTTATTCTGCCTGTCTGAGTAGTTATATATGTGTTATCTGTATGACGTTTATATTTTAAAAAGCTCTAATTAATTGTCTTAAAGAAAATAAGCACTAAGATCAAATATTTTTTGAATTTCCATGTGACTTTAATCTTTGAGAAATAAATACACTTTTAAAGATTATTGGTAAAATACAAATGCCTTCAAAATGTAAATATGGGTCTAAATTATGCAGGACAAATACTAAGTTTGCTAAATGATTTAAGGTCATTGACTGCTTCTTTGGCTTTTGAAAATTGTTCAACTTGCCTGCTTTACACTTTGGTAAATCCTGGGGGCATATGGAGTTTACCACATTCCTAACTATGCTGGAAAGGGTCAGACCTTATCTGTGCCTAGTACATAATTAAAATAACTTATCAGGTTTTGCATTAAAGTTAAAAATCGCTTCTACCCATCTGACAAAGGTCTAATATCCAGAACATACAAGGAAGTTAAAAAATTTACAAGAAAAAAAACACCCCATCAAAAAGTGGGCAAATGACATTAACAGACACTTCTCAAAAGAAGACATTTATGCAGTCAACAAACATATGAAAAAAATACTCATCATCACTGGTCACTAGAGAAATGCAAAGCCAAACCACTAGATATCATCTCATGCCTGTCAAAATGGTGATTATTTAATAGTCAAGAGAAAACAGACGCTGGCAAGGCTGTGGAGAAATAGGAAAGTTTTACATTTTTCGTGGAAATGTAAATTAGTTCAACCATTGTGGGAAACACTGTGACTATTCCTCAAGGACCTAGAACAATAACTACCATTTGTCCCAGCAATCCCATTACTGCATATATACTCAAAGGAATATAAATCATTCTATTACAAAGATACATGCACATATATGTTTACTGCAGCACTATTCACAATAGCAAAGACATGGAATCCACCCAAAAGCCCACCAATGATAGACTGGATAAAGAAAATGTGGTACATATACACAGCAGAATTCTATACAGCCATACATATGCAGGAATGAGATCATGTCTTTTTCAGGGACATGGATGTAGCTGTAAGTCATCATATACAGCAAAGTAACACAGAAACAGAAAAGCAAACAATGGATGTGCTCACTCATAAGTGGGAGCTGAACAATGAGAACACATGGACACAAGGAGGGGAACAACACACACTGGGACCTGTTTAGTGGTGCAGGGAGGGAGACCATCAAGATAAATACCTAATGCATGTAGGGCTTAATACCTAGGTGATGGGTTGATAGGTACAGAAAGGAACCATAGCACACATTTACCTATGTAGCAAACCTGCCCCTTTTGCACATGTATCCCAGAAAAAAGAATTACTAATAGTTACCATTATACCATGTAATTGAGACTACTAAAAATAGATTTACATGCAAGGTGTGTAAGAAAAACAAAATTGTTTTAGTAAAAGAGTATAAGATGGTATGGGAATTTAAATTGTTGCCTAGTTTAGATGGTTAAAGAATTGTTTTAAATTGGATAAGATAAAGCTAAAGGTTTAAAACAGTTTTGGAAGGTTTATAAAAATTAATTTTGTAAAAGAAATTCTATGTGTGAACATAATGACTAAATTAAAAAGGGGATCATATGTTTTTCATAAGTTGAGCATTGAAATAAAAGCACAAGGTTTTCTTAAAGCACTGATATGCTCTTTAACAAAAATTTGTAAGGAGTTATAAAAGGTTTATAAGAATCTCATCACATGGTCAAACTTGTTAAGATTGGATAGAATTATCTGTAAGGTTTCATTTTTAAAATTTGAGGTTGACATTAACAGTAGACTAATGTATGGGTGAAATTTGGCTTTCTATCTCTTGATCAAGATTTCAGGTAATATTAAAGGATAACAAAAGATTTTTGTTTGCCTTGCTAATAAACTACCAAAAAAAAAAAAATGGAAGGAAAGACAGAGGACTGATTGTCTGGAAAGCTAAGTCTTCTCTCTTAATGAGTAAAAGATTTTTGCCCTTTTAAAATGTTTTACAATCATCATTTTGTCTAAATAAATAACTTATGGTAACCTGAAATTCTATTTCACAATTTCAGGCATTTTAAATCTCTAGCATATTTAGCAGGCTTCCCAAAATCAAATTTCAGCTTCAAAAACTGTATTTTCTGACCCCTAGCTTTTGGATGCTAGAGAGGACCTCTGGAGCATCCAAAAGGGAGGCAAACAGGATTATTTGACATGTGTAGCTACATGGAATTGCCAAAATGAAAATACCATTTAATCTTCTTCAGGTTGTATTTTAGTGGATAATATTAATATATGTTCCAAAATTGTATGGGATTTTTAAATGCTAATGTCTGAGTATATGCTTTCAATCATAATTAAGGTTATTATGTTAAGTTATCATTAACCATAGAAATAATCACATTTCTTTGCCAATCATGATTTTGACTGTGACTACCTGAAGACATTTTGTTATTGTCATTCAGAGACTATTGTTGTCTTGCTCTGATCCTCTTCGAAAGATGGTTTATAATCAGCTATAATACTTTAACAGATGCTCTCAAATTCAAGTTTCTGATAATTTGTTGATTGTGACATTGGAATAGAAGAAGAACTTATAGGACTCATGAAGAGCTGAAATGTTCATGAATATCAAGCAGAACAAGAGTTAATGAAATGCACTAAACTAATAAAAACTGAAGTAATCCTTTTTAACTTTTTGCTTAAAACGTTGCTGATTCTTTGTTTTTCAGATTCAGGACAACTTTTATTTTGAGCTATTTACAGCTTTTAACAATTGAGTAAGGTATATACTTATGAACAAAATTTGGAGCATATTTGTTTCTCTCTGCCTGCTTTCTCCAGAATTTGGAAATTATTTGTGAGTACTCTTAACATATGGAAATATACTTATTTGCATAAGTACAGTAAGAATCAATTTTCTTTGGCAACAGGATGCAATTGAAGAAACTGGTTGTTTTAGCGAGGATTTGACTGGAGGAGTGTGCTTCCCCTTAAGGAATCAAGATTGCCTTGCAGAGCCAATAAAAGCCCCTAGGGGAAACTGACCTCATACCTTCCCTACACAGCCCCTGTGCAGGGTTCATAACCTGTGGTGAGTGAAGAATGTCAATTTATAACAATCTCAGAAGCCCCAATTTATCGTGGGACCTCAGGAAGAGAGAATTTTACCCAATTCATAGGTATTTGAAGGTGCAAACTCATGGCTGGGTTTAGCTTTAAAAAGCCTTATCTGAGATTTCTTGTGGAACAGAGTTACATCAAAGCCAACTTAAAAGCCTATGTGAAAGATCATTATTCTTGCTGCACTTTATGCAAGTAATCAGGCCAAGTATAAGACTAAAGTTTATTTTGCAAACAACTCAGTCTTATAATGATTTGTTTTTAACAAAAATGAGGACTGGAGTAAGAAAGATTATGTTTCAAAACTTATCATAAACTTGTTATTAAATTCTAATTTCATTAGTTGTTCTTAAGTTTTTGTCTGCATTTTAGACTAACCGTGCTTGTTCCTGTGAACCAACCAGTGATCTCTTGCTGCAGCTCAGGAGAAACAAAAGGGATGGGTAATGTAAAAATCTGGATTAATATTCTAGTCTGAGCAATTATCCTGCAAATCCTGCCAGGTGATAGGAGTAAATAGGGTGTCCATAAGCTGGAGGTTTCTTTGGGGAAAAAAAACCAAGGGAGCTGAACAAAGCCAAGCCCCATGTACCCAAATCTTGGCAGGCATAACTATAGCCACTAGTTATCTGAGCATGTTGGCAGCCTCAGGATTTTTGGGCTGTCCTTACACTCAGTTCTGATACATGTCTTCTAATAACCTAGTTTGTCTCTTCTCACCTTCAGGCCATCAAATTCCAAACGGTCATGCAACCAGAGTCTCAGACGATGGCTCCTATTTACTAGATACCCTTAGATAGGCCTCTGAGACAGGTGTGGCTGCTGTTTTCCCAAAACAGAGCCTCTTGTCAGCAGAAAGCAGGTAATATTTGTCAACATACTTCTCCTAACAGCAGTTGGATATACCTCTTCATAGGGGGAAATTGGTAGGTTCAGGAGGCAGACAAATTCCTACCCAGATAAGAGGGGTTCCCTGGTGAAACCCTACCGCCAAGTCAAAGATAGTTTAAAGCCTGAAAGCCAAGCTACAAGTCAAATTCATGGACCACATTGAGAACCTGTCTTCCCATTTGGATTCTTGAATGGTCACCTCTAATGATTATTTAAAAAAAAAAAAAAAACTGCCATTTTCATTGCTCTGGTTGTACTTCAAATCTGCAGAAGTGTTTCCCAGGTGGGCATGTAGTGCAAACTAGATTACACTCTCCCTTCTTGCAGCATGCAAGTGATAGCAGTAGGAGTCAGACAAATGCCTAAGCAGATACGGAGGAGTCCTCGGTGAAACCCCACCTCTCAAGCAGAAGACATTTTAAAGTTTGAAAGCCAAGCTACAAGTCAAATCCAGGGAACAGATTGGGAACCTATCTTCCTTCCCAGCATGTATTCCTCTGATTGTTCCCCACCCTTTACCTATTTTACATATACCTACCTTTTCCTAATTGGTTTTCTACACTGCCATGCCCACCTTTGAATGGTGTCTTTGCTTTAGCCTTTCTTTGCATACTCACAAACCAATCAGCATGCACTTCCCTATTCTGACTCCATAAAACCCCCAGACTCAGCCACACTGAGAGATAAACCACCCAACTGCAGGGCTGGGGGACTACTCCCACATAGCTTCTCTGCTGATAGCTGTTCTATCACTCAACAAAATGCTTCTGTATCCTCCTCACCCTTTGAATTGTCAGGGTATCCTCATTCTTTTTGGACATGGAATAAGAGTTTGGGAACCACTAAACATGGGTACAAGCTATAACACAGGTGGGCCAAGTACTTGGGGCACTCCAGTGGCAGGTCCAGGGCTGAGTGAGGCACAGGCTGGTGTGGGGGCATCACCAGCCATGGAGGTCCCTGGTTGGCAAAATGACCAAAAATAAAAACCTGCTTTGTAAGAAGTCCTGTATTAGGAATTGCAAACCCTGGGTTCTGCCATCTGAAGTCATAAAGCCATATCACTGAAGATGTTTAAACAAAGACCTCAGCAAATAAAATTCAATACAGAGATGAATGCAGGAAAGAGCCACCACCTATGAAGTTTGAAGTCTCTTCAAGACCTGTGTTGAAATACCTTCAAACATGAAAAAAAAAATTGTAGAAAGTGTTATATTCAAAATATGTGGAAAACAATAAAATTAAATACTTACATATAAACTTTGGTATATATCAAGCTATGTGTAACATACATTTTGCATATGTTAACCCTTTTAATTTTCACAATAGTATTATAATCATTCCCTTGTTACAGATGAAGTATGTGAGACATAGAGAAGTTATTCAACTTGCTCAAAATCACATGATCTGCAAATTGCAGTCAGACTAAAAGGGCAAATTGGCTGACACTGTGTGTGTGTGTGTGTGTGTGTGTGTGTGTGTGTGTGTAGTTTGTGTGTAGTAAAGTCTCATTGAAGAAGGCCAGACTGAACTGGTCAAATTCCTGACAATGTAAAGAGAAGATTACAATTCAACTGACAAAACAAAAAAAAGTAACAACTGATGTTTAATGCATACTTATGACTGTGGAGAGACATTTCCAAAGTTGAAGGATTCTCTCAGAAACCCTATTGATAACAGTTTTGTAAGAAGGCTCATACCTTTGCATAGGCACTGTATTAAAAAAAAAAACACTTCTTAAGTATGTACTTATGTTATCCATTTTTATTAAGCATAGCTATATGTCTCAGAAAAAAGGTCTAATTAGCAAGATTGGATTTCATACCTCTAAAAAATTAGTTTCCATTCCTGGACTAAGACTACTGACCTCAGTGGAAATGTAACTGGTGGCGAATATAACTGGTAGTAAAAGATTGGCAATATCCAGACCTTTGAGTGCAGTGTTTAAACACAAAATAATGAGCTTCTGGGGAGCATAGAGTGCAAAGCCAATCTATTTCAATGACAACAGATATCACACTATTGTCTTCACATCACTGCTACATAGTATTCCTTTTTAATCATTATCTACAAGGATGAATTGATCTATGGTGATAGAATATAATTGATTTCCCAAAGTTTCAAAGCCTATAAAATACTTTGATTAGCTTTAATTAATTTGAAGTCTCTTCATTTTAATTTTAGGTTAAAAGTCCTATAAATATCAGTTGTTTTCCTCTGCTATTGTCTTGATTCAGCTTCATTCTAGCATTACTGAAGTAATTAGCAGCCATCCATCCCCCTTTACCCAATAGGCACTTAGTTATCCAATAGACACTGCTGATATCCTATTTCAAAACTACTTTGAAAAACATAATGTAGTGGCTTCATTAAAAATAAAATGCTACTATTAGTAAAATGACTTGGTTGACTATTGTCCTTCCTTTACTCTCATATAAATGAATAGGATAGTAAATGAGCAATGCTAGGATAGTAAATGAGCAATACAAATCTAATTTGGGGACCATCATTCAGTATGCAGTCTACATCCATAAGAAAGCCCCACCAGGAATGTTAGGCAATCATCAGGAGATGGTCAGGCAGTTGTTGTCACACTGCTTCTCATTCCTGTTCTAAAGCTTTTTTTTTTTTTTTGTTGAGACGGAGTCTCGCTCTGTCGCCCAGGCTGGAGTGCAGTGGCCGGATCTCAGCTCACTGCAAGCTCTGCCTCCCGGGTTCACGCCATTCTCCTGCCTCAGCCTCCCGAGTAGCTGGGACTACAGGCGCCCACCACCTCGCCCGGCTAGTTTGTTGTATTTTTTTAATAGAGACGGGGTTTCACCATGTTAGCCAGGATGGTCTCGATCTCCTGACCTCGTGATCCGCCCGTCTTGGCCTCCCAAAGTGCTGGGATTACAAAAGCTTTTTAATAAACATAAACTCCTGCTCTAAAACTTGCCTTAGTCTCTCCTTCTGCTTTATTGCCCTCAGTCAAATTGTTTCTTCTGAGGAGGCAAGAATTAACGTTGCTGCAGACTTGCACAAATTCACTGGTGGTGACTTGGATAATTTCACCACCACTTACAACCATATGGGTTATATCTGGGTTAAAGTTAATATCTAAGCTAAACACATTGATTGAGTTATAGATTCCAAACCATAAACATAAAGTAAGATTTCTAAAATAAAAATATAACTCAGTAGTTTTCAGACTATGGTTAATAGTGCCTAGGTGTTCCATGAATGTTTGATGTAAATTTTGTTTTAAACATTTGTCTTAAGGAATTAACCAAATCATTAAATGTACATTCAAATATGTCATATACCAAATTTTAGCTCTTTGTTGAGATGTCAATCCTGTTGATTTGAGTTGTCAGTTTAACAACTTTTTTTCTGCATACATGAGAATAAAGCAGTCCATGACATCTGTAGAATGTACTCGAAAATTTTGCAAGTACACTATTGACTAAGTTTGCACTGCTAACACAGTATTGAAAAAAATGTCCTATCCATAATTATGAAAGTAAACTCTATAAGCCAATCTATGGCTATAGTGCATACAAGTTATGAGTGTGTCAATTAAATGCCCAGTGTGGCACAAGAATACCTCCTTAGCACATAATTTACTCAACAATAATTTGAGTAGTCAAAAAGGAAAGAAGTAGGACATTGTTTTGGATTTAGATTTTATTGAAAATGTTATTTCTTTCTTATTCAATTTAAATACTTATGACAAGAAAATCAACTGTTAAAACTAATACCAACAATTTGTTCTGTTTTTTTTAAAAGCTTTTATCATTTGCAAATATTTATCTGTGTAAATCAGAAATCACTCTATTTTTAACCAAGACACATACAGAGGTAAATTGAATGTGGAGGCAGGAAAATAGCCTAATTGTTCTCATCAAATAGAGTTATAGTTAGTGTTACAAAAAATATATAATGATAAATGTATATTTATATATTTTATATTTTATTCATAATTGTTTATGAACACACATATTAAAATATACATATATATATTAAATGTTACAATGACCTTCAAAGTACTATATATACATGGCATATATATTGTACTTTAAGGGTTATTGTAACGTTTAATTTGAAAGAAAGGTTCTACTGCTGAGACTTTAAAATTCTTGCTCTAATAAGAAGATTAGAATTACAATACATTTTATCAGAGCCTGGAAGATTGAGCAATAGGAACAGAATAATATTTTAATTTATCCAAATTTTTATATAAAAAGAGAGAAACTATACCGCAAAAGTAAATACCTATTGCCAATATTTAAAATAGATCATAATCAATTACCTGTATGATATCCATGTGTGTGCTGGATGAAGAAGAAAGCAACAAGGGTGTTGTCGAATGAACGCGAGGAGGGAAAACTCTGAAATAACCAACAGGTATTTATTGAAAAATGCACTATGCCAACTTGGAAGCGGAAGCTTTGTCACTACCAGGCATGCCTTTTAAAAGCTCCTGAAGGAAACACTAAATATGGAAAGGAAAAATCATTCCCAGTCACTACAAACATACTGAATTAAACAGACAAGTGACACTATAAAGCGATCACATAAACAAGTCTGAAAAATAACCAGCTAGCATCATGACATGATCAAATTCACACATAACAATATTAACCTTAAATGTAAATGAGCTAAATGTCCCAATTAAAAGAAACAGAATGGCAAGGTGAATAAAGAACCAAGACCCATTGGTATACTGTCTTCAAAAGATCCATCTCATGTGCAAAGACACACATAGGATCAAAACAAAGAAATGAAAAAATATCTACCAAGCAAATGGAAAAATAGAAAAAAGTAGAGGTTGCAATCCTAGTTTCTGACAAAACAGACTTTAAATCAATAAAGATTAAAAAAGTCAAAGAAGGGCATTACCTAATGGCAAAGTGTTCAATTCACAAAGAAGATCTAACTTTCCTAAATATATATAAACCCAACAAACAAGCACCCAGATCTATACAGAAGTCCTTAGAGGCCTTCAAAGAGACTTAGACACAGTTAAAGGGGACAATTTTAACATCTTACTGACAATATTAGATAGAACTTCAGGACAA
This sequence comes from Colobus angolensis palliatus, assembly GCF_000951035.1. Classification (NCBI taxonomy): domain Eukaryota; kingdom Metazoa; phylum Chordata; class Mammalia; order Primates; family Cercopithecidae; genus Colobus; species Colobus angolensis. The sequence goes on along the minus strand of NW_012114699.1, from coordinate 2,275,697 downwards.
AAAATTAACAAAACTATTCAGGACTTGAATTCAACTCCGGATCAAGTGGGCCTGATAGAGATTTAAAGAACTCTCCATGCCAAAACAAGAGAATACACATTATTCTCATCTCAACATGGCACTTATTTTAAAATCAATCGCATAATCAGAAGTAAAACATCCCACAATATATGCCAAAAAAAAATGAAATCATAAGAAAACAGTTTTTCAGACCACAGCACAGTCATATTAAAGAA
>NW_012114699.1:2271192-2275123 GCF_000951035.1 Colobus angolensis palliatus | reverse complement strand
GATCACGAGGTCAGGAGATCGAGACCATCCTGGCTAACACAGTGAAATCTGGTCTCTACCAAAAAAAAAAAAAAAAATTAGCCGGGGGTGGTGGCTACTCGGGAGGCTAAGGCAGGAGAATGGCGTGAACCTGGGAGGTGGAGCTTGCAGTGAGCCAATATCACGCCACTGCACTGCAGCCTGGGCGACAGAGTGAGACTCTGTCTCAAAAAAAGAAAAAAAAAAAGAAAGAGCTCAAGTTAACAGCCTAATATCCCAACTAAAGGAACTAGAGAACCAAGAGCAAACAAATTCTAAAGCTAACAAAAGACAAGAAATAATCAAAATCAGAGCTGAAATGTAACTCACTGACACACAAAAAAAACCATTGAAAATATTCATGAATCCAGAAATGGTTGGTTTTTTTTATGTTTTGTTTTGTTTTTTTTCAAAATTAACAAAATAAAGAGGCCACTAGCTAGGCTAATAAGAAGAAAAGAGAGAAGATACAAACACAATCAGAAACAATGGGAATATTACCACTGACACAAAGAGGTACAACCAAATATAAGAGAACATTATGAACAACTTTATGCACATAAAATAAATAATCTAGAAGAAATCAATACATTCTAGAACACATACATCCTCCCAAGACTGAAACAGATAGAAATTGAATCCCTGAACAGAACAATAATGAGCTCTCAATTTGAGGAAGTAATAAATAGCCTACCAAAAAAAAAAAACAAAAAAACACAAACAAACATCAGATAGATTCACAGCTGAAATATATCAGATATAAAAGGAGGAGCTGGTGCCATTCCTAGTGAAGCTATTCTAAGAAACAAAGAAGAAGCTCCTCTCTAAATCATTCTATGAGGCCAGAATTATCCTGATACCAAAACCTGGCACAGATACAACAAAAAATAGAAAACTTTAGACCCATATTCTTGACGAATATTGATTCAAAAATCCTCAATTAAATACTGACAAACCTAATCAAGCAGCACATCAAAAAGCTTCTCCCCCACGATCAAGTAAACTTTACACCTGGGATGCAAGTTTGGCTCAACATATGCAAATCAACAAATGTGATTCATCACATTTACAGAACTAAAGACAAAAACCACATGATTATCTCAATAGATGCAGAAAATGCTTAATAAAATTCAATATCCTTTCATCTTAAAAACTCTCAATAAACTGGGTATTGAAGGAACACATCTCAAAATATTGAGTCATATATAACAAACCCACAGCCAACATCACACTGAACAGGCAAAAGCTGGAAGCATTTCTCTTGAAAACCAGCACAAGTATACCTTCTCTCACCACTCCTATTCAACGTAGGATTGAAAGAACTATCTAGGGCAATCAGGCAATGGAAAAAAATAAATGGTATCCAAATAGGAAACAAGAAAGTCAAACTATCCCTGTTTGCAGATGCCATGACCTTCTGTCTAGAAAACCCCATGACCTCAGACCAAAAGCTTCTTAAGCTGATAAACAACTTCAGCAAAGTCTCAGGATAGACAATCAATGTGTAAAAATTACTAGCATTCCTATACACCAACAACAGTCAAGCTGAGAGGCAAATCAGGAATGAACTCCCATTCACAATTGCCACAAAATGAATAAAATAGAGGGATCTGACAAGACGGCCGAATAGGAACAGCTCCAGTCTGCAGCTCCCAGGAGATCAACGCAGAAGGCGGGAGATTTCTGCATTTCCAACTGAGGTACCTGGTTCATCTCAGTGGAACTGGTTAGATAGTGGGTGCAGCACATGGAGGGTGAGCAGAAGCAGGGTGAGATGTCCTCACCCAGAAAGTGCAAGGGGCCAGGGACCTCCTTCCCTTAGCTAAGGGAAGCCTTGAGAGACTGTGGTAACCAGCCCAGATACCATGCTTTTCCCACGGTTTTTCGGTTTTTGCAACCTGTAGACCAGGAGATTCCCTTGTGTGTCTACATTACCAGGGCCCTGGGTTACAAGTACAAAACTGGGCAGCTGTTTGGGCAGACACCAAGCTAGCAGCAGAAGTTTCCCGCTCTACTGCCCTGACCCCCATTGGCGCCTGGAATCCCAGCAAGACAGAACCATTCACTCCCCTGGAAAGGGGGCTGAAGCCAGGGAGCCAAGTGGTCTTGCTCAGCGGGTTCCACTCCTACAGAGCCCAGCAAGCTAAGAACCACTGGCTTAAAATTCTTGCTGCCAGCAGAGAAGTCTGAAGTAGACCTGGGATGATCAAGTTTAGTTGGGGGAGGGGTGTGTGCCATCACTGAAGCTTGAGAAGGTGGTTTTTCCCTCACAGTATTAAGGAAGCCGCTGGGAAGTTCAAACTGTGTGGGACTCACCATAGCACTGCAAAGCAGCTGTAGTCAGAGTGCCTCTCTAGATTTCTTCTCACTGGGTAGGGCAGCTCTGAAAGAAAGGCAGCAGCCCCAGTCAGGGGCTTATAAATAAAACTCCCATCTCCCCGGGACAGAGCACCTGGGAGAAGGGGTAGCTCTGGGTACAGCTTCAGAAGACTTAAACGTTCCTGCCTGCCAGCTCTGAAGAGAGCAGCACATCTCCCAGCACAGTGCTCAAGCTCTGCTAAGGGACAGACTGCCTCCTCAAGTGGGTCCCTCAGCCCCATGCCTCCTGACTGGGAGACACCTCTTCAGCAGTGGTTGACAGACACCTCATACAGGAGAGCTTCCGCTGGCATCAGGTGGGTGACTTTCTGGGACAAAGCTTCCAGAGGAAGAAGCAGGCAGCAACCTTTGCTGTTCTGAAGCCTCCGCTGGTGATACCCAGGCAAATAGGGTCTGAAGCAGACCTCCAGCAAAATCCAACAGACCTGCAGAAGAGGGGCCTTACTTTTAGAAGGAAAAATAACAAACAGCAACCAATAACATCAACATCAGCAAAAAGGACATCCACCCAAAAACCCCATCTAAAGATCATCAACATCAAAGATCAAAGGTAGATAAATCCACAAAGATGAGGAATAACTAGTGCAAAAATGCTGAAAATTCCAAAAACCAGAATGACTCTTCTCCTCCCAATAACCGCAGCTCCTCTTGAGCAAGGACACAAAACTGGAAAGTGAATGAGTTTGGCGAATTGACAGAAGTAAACTTCAGAAGGTGGGTAATAACAAACTCCTCTGAGCTAAAGAAGCATGTTCTATCCCAATGCAAGGAAGCCAATAACCTCGATAGAAGGTTACAGAAACTGCTAACTAGAATAACCAGCTTAGAGAAGAACATAAATAACCTGATGGAGCTGAAAATCACAGCACGAGAACTTCGTGAAGCATACACAAGTACCAATAGCCAAATTGATCAAGCAAAAGAAAGGATATCAAAGATTGAGGATCAACTTAATGAGATAAAGCATGAAGACAAGATTAGAGAAAAAAGAACAAAAAGGAACAAACGAAGTCTTCAAGAAATATGGGACTATGTGAAAAGACCAAATCCATGATTGATTGGTGTACCTGAAAGTGATGGGGGGAATGGAACCAAGTTGGAAAACACACTTCAGGATATTATCCAGGAGAACTTCCCCAACCTACCAAGACAGGCCAACATTCAAATTCAGGAAATATAGAGAACACCACTAAAATACTCCTTGAGAAGAGCAACCCCAAGACACATAATAGTCAGATTCACCAAACTTGAAACGAAGGAAAAAATGTTAGGGGGAACCAGAGATAAAGGTCAAGTTTCCTACAAAAGGAAGCCCATCAGACTAACAGCGTATCTCTCTGCAGAAATCCTATAGGCCAGAAGAGAGTGGGGGCCACTATTCAACATTCTTGAAGAAAAGAATTTTCAACCTAGAATTTCATATCAGTCTAGCTAAGCTTCATAAGCTAAGGATAAATAAAATATTTTACAGTCAAGCAAATGCTGAGGCATTTTGTCACCACCAGGCCTGCCTTATAGGAGCTCCTGAAGGAAG
>NW_012114699.1:2270385-2270707 GCF_000951035.1 Colobus angolensis palliatus | reverse complement strand
AAAAAAAAAAAAAAAAAAACCAGGGTTGCAATCCTTGTCTCTGATAAAACAGACTTTAAACCAACAAAGATCAAAAAGACAAAGAAGAGCACTACATAATGGTAAAGGGATCAATGCAACAAGAAGAGCTAACTATCCTAAATATATATGCACTCAATACGAGAGCACCTAGACTCATAAAGCAAGTTCTTAGAGACCTACAGAGAGACTTAGACTCCCACACAATCATAGTGGGAGACTTTAACACCCCACTGTCAATATTAGACAGATCAACGAGACAAAAAATTAACACGGATATTCAGGACTTGAACTCAGCTCTGGG
>NW_012114699.1:2245240-2268613 GCF_000951035.1 Colobus angolensis palliatus | reverse complement strand
GATTCACAGCCCTATTCTACCAGAGGTACAAAGAGAAGATGGTACCATTCCTTCTGAAACTATTTCAAACAATAGAGAAAGAGGGATTCCTCCCTAACTTGCTTTATGAGGCCAGCATCATCCTGATACCAAAACCTCGCCGAGACAAAACAGAAAAAGAAAATTTCATACCAATATCCCTGATGAACATCGATGTGAAAATCCTCAATAAAATACAGGCAAACCGAATCCAGCAGCACATCAAAAAGCTTATCCACCATGATCAAGGTAGCTTCATCTCTGGGATGCAAGGCTGGTTCAACATACACAAATTAATAAAGGTAATCCATCACATAAACAGAACCAATGACAAAAACCACATGATTATCTCAATAGATGCAGAAAAGGCCTTCGATAAAATCCAACACTCCTTCATGCTAAAAACACTCAATAAACTAGATATTGATGAAACATCTCTCAAAATAATAAGAGCTATTTATGACAAACCAATAGTCAATATCATACTGAATGGGCAAAAGCTGGAAGTATTCCCTTTGAAAATCAGCACAAGCTAAGCATGCCGTCTCTCACCACTCCTATTCAACACAGTATTAGAATTTCTGGCCAGGGCAATCAGGCAAGAGAAAGAGATAAAGAGTATTCGAATAGGAAGAGAGGAAGTCAAATTGTCTCTGTTTGCAGATGGCATGATCGTATTTTTAGAAAACCCCATCGTCTCAGCCCAAAAACTTCTTAAGCTGATAAGCAACTTCAGCAACATCTCAGGATACAAAATCAATGTGCAAAAATCACAAGACAAGCATTCCTATACACCAATAACAGACAAACAGAGAGTCAAATCATGAGTGAACTCCCATTCGCAACTGCTTCAAAGAGAATAAAATACCAAAGAATACAACTTACAAGGGATGTAAAGGGCCTTTTCAAGAACTACAAACCACTGCTCAAGGAAATCAGAGACGACACAAATGGAAAAAAAAAAAATTCCATGCTTATGAATAGAATGAATCAATACCTTGAAAATGGCCATACTCCCCACAGTAATTTGTAGATTCAATTCTATTCCCATCAAGCTACCACTGACTTTCTTTACAGAACTAGAAAAAACTACTTTAAATTTCATATGGAACAAAAAAGAGCCCGTGTAGCCAAGACAATACTAAGGAAAAAGTACAAAACTGGAGGCATCATGCTACCTGACTTCAAACTATATTGCAATGCTATAGTAAACAGATATATAGAGCAATGGAACAGAACAGAGGCCTCAGAAATAATGCCATACATCTACAACCACCTGATCTTCGACAACCCTGACAAAAACAAGCAGTGGGTAAAGGATTCCCTATTTAATAAATGATGATGGGAGAACTGGCCATCCATATGCAGAAAACAGAAACTGGACCCCTTCCTTACACCTTATAATAAAACTAACTCAAGATGGATTAAAGACTTAAACATAAGACCTAAAACCATAAAAACCCTAGAAGAAAACCTAGGCAATATCACTCAGGACATAGGCATGGGCGAAGCCTTCATGACTATAATATCTAAATCAATTGCAATAATAGCCAAAATTGACAAATGGGATCTAATTAAGCTAAAGAGCTTCTGCACAGCAAAATAAACTATTATCAGAGTGAACAGGCAACCTACAGAATGGAAGAAAATTTTAACAATCTATCCATCTGAAAAAGGTCTAATATACAGAATCCACAAGGAACTTAAACACATCTACAAGACAAAAAAACAAACAATCCCATCAAAAAGTGGGCAAAGGATATGAACAGACACTTATCAAAGGAAGACATTTAGGCAGCCAACAAACATATGAAAAAAGGTCATTATCACTGGTCATTAGAGAAATGCAAATCTAAACCACAAAGAGATACCATCTAACACCAGTTAGGATGGCGATCATTAAAAAGTCTGAAAACAACAGATGCTGGCCAGGATGCAAAGAAATAGGAACACTTTTACAGTGTTGGTGGGATTGTAAATTAGTTCGACCATTGTGGAAGACAGTGTGGTGATTCCTCAAGGATCTAGAACCAGAAATACCATTTGACCCAGCAATCCCATTACTGGATATATACCCAAAGGGTTATAAATCATTCTGCTATAAAGATACATGCACACATATGTTTATTGCAGCATTATTTACAATAGCAAAGACTTCAACCCACCCAAATGCCCATCAATAATAGACTGGATAAAGAAAACATAGCACTTATACCCCATGGAATACTATGCAGCCATAAAAAAGGATGAGTTCATGTCCTTTGCAGGGACATAGTGGATGCTGGAGAACATCATTCTTGGCAAACTAACACAGGAACAGAAAACCAAACACCACATGTTCTCACTCGTAAATGGGAATTGAACAATGAGAACACACTGACACAGAGAGGAGAACATCAGACTCTAGTGCCTGTCGGTGGGTGGGGGGCAAGGAGAAGGAGAGCATTAGGACAAATACCTAATGTATGCGGGGCTTAAAACCTAGATGACAGGTTGATAGGTGCACAAAACCACCATGGCACATGTACACCTATGTAACAAACCTGTATATTCTGCACATGTATCCCAGAACTTAAAGTATAATAATAAAAAAAAGAGAAGAAAATACATAGGAATACAGCTAACTATGGAGGTGAAAGATATGTACAAGGAGAACTACAATTTACTGCTCAAAGAAATCAGAGAAGACACAGACTAATGGAAAAATATTCCATGCTCATGAATAGAAAGAATAAATATGGTTAAATGGCTATACTGCCTAAAGCAATGTATAGATTCAAAGCTGTTCCTATTAAACTACCATTGAGAAGCTCCACAACAATGGCAAAAGAAACTATTTTTAAATTCTTATAGAACCAAAAAAGAGCCCAAATAGCCAAGGAAATCTGAAGCAAAAGAAACAAAGCTGAAAGCATCACACTACCTGACATCAAAGTGTACTACAGGTCTACAGTAACCAAAGCAACATGGTACTGGTATAAAAACAGACACACAGAACAAGAAAACAGAATAGATAACCTGGAAATAAGACTGCACACCTACAACTATCAAATCTTTGACAAACATGACAAAAAAAAAAAAAAAGCAATGTGGAATGGATCCTCTATTCAATAAATGGTGCTCAGATAACTGGCAAGCCATATGAAGAAGATTAAAACTGGAACTTTTCCTTACATGATATACAAAAATAAACTCATGCTGGATTAAAGACTTAAATATAAGTCCCCAAACCATAAAAATCCTGGAAGATTGTCAAGGTAATATCATTAGCACAGACAAAGATTTAGTGATAAAGATGCCAAAAGCAATTGCAACAAGTGCAAAAATTGACAAATGTGATCTAATCAAACTGAAGATCTGCAAAGCAGAAGAAACTATCAACAAAGTAAATAGGCAACCTACAGAATGGGAGAAAATTTTTGCAAACTATGCATCTGACAAAGGTCCAATATTCGGTATATATAAAGAACTTAAACAAATTTACAATAAAACAAACAACCCCAGTATAAAATGGACAAATGACATGAACACTTTTCAAAAGACGACTTTCATGTGATCAATAATTTTATGAAAAAAAGCTCAACATCATTGATCACTAGAAAAATGGAATTCAAAACCACAATGAGATACCATCTCACACCAGTCAGAATGGCATTTATTTAAAAAGTCAACAAATAGCAGATGCTGGTGAGGTTGTAGGGAAAAATGAACACTTATACACTGTTGATTGATTGCAACTTAGTTCAGCCATTGTGTAAGACAGTGTAGTGATTCCTCAAAGGCCTAAAAACAGAAATATCATTCAACCTAGGAATGCTATTACTAGGTATATACTGCCCAAAATACAAATTGTTCTATTAAAAAGACACCTGCATGCATATTTTCATTGCAGTACTATTCACAATTGCAAGGACATGTAATCAATCTAAATGCCCATCAATGATAAACTGGATATAGAAAATGTGGTACATATACACCATGGAATACTACACAGTCATAAAAATGAATAAGATCATAGACCATCATCCTTAGCAAACTAATGCAGAAACAGAAAACAAATATCACATGTTCTCACTTATAATTGGAAGTTACATGATGAGAACTCATAGACTCATAGAGGGGAACAACACATACTCGGGCCTATTGGAGGGTAGAGGTGGGAAGGAGGGAGAGGATGAGGAAAAACAACTAATGAGTAATAGATCTAATACCCGGGTGATGACATAATCTGTATAAGAAACTCCCATGACACAAGTTTCCCTATATAACAAAACTGCACATGTACCCATGAACTAAAAATAAAAGTTAAAAGAAGAAGATGAAAGAAAATTTTTCTTAAATTTTTAAACTTTTACTTTAAATTTAGGGGATACATGTGCTCGTTTGATACATGGATATTACATATGTAATGGTAGGGGTTTGGCTTCTAGTGTACTCATAACCCAAATAATGGATATTGTACCCAGTAAGTAATTTTTCAGCCCTCACCTCCATTCCATCCTCACCAATTTGCAGTCCCCACAGTCTATTTTCTGTTTCCTTATGTCCATGTGTACCCTTTATTTAGCTCCCACTTAAAAGTGAGAACAGGCAGTATTTGATTTTCTGCTTCTGTGTTAGTTCATTAGGATAATAGCTTCTAGCTCCATCCATATTGCTGCAAAGAACATGATTTTCTTCTTTTTTATTGCTGCATAGTATTCCATGGTGTATGCACACTACATTTTCTTTATTCAATAAATTGTTTGTGGACAGTTAGGTTGGTTCCATAACTTTACTATTGGGAATGGTACTGCAATAAACATATGAGTGCAGATGTGTTTTTCATATAATGATTTCCTTTCCTTTGGGTAGATACCCAGTAGTGAAATTGTTAGCTTAAATAGTAGTTCTATTATAAATTATTTGAGATATGCTTAAATATAAGCATATTTCCATATTCAAGGATACAGAAAATAGACTCTGGGGACTCCAAATTGGGGAAGATGGCATGGAGGTGAGGTTTTCCATAGTGGTTGAACTAATTTGCATTCCCATCAGCAATGTATATAAGCCTTCCCTTTTCTCTGCATCCATGCCAACACCTATTGATTTTTGACTTTTTAATAAAAGCCATTCTGACTGGTATAAGATGATATCTTGGTGTGCTTTTAATTTGCATTTCTGTGATGATTTGTGATGTTGAGCATTTTTTGTGTTTGTTCGCTGCTTATATTTCTTCTTTTAGAATTATTTGTTCATGTCCTTTTCCTAGTAAAAAAGAAAAAATAAATAAAATAAACACAGAAACAAATGGAATAAACATAGAAAGGAAAAACATTTAAATAGACAAGAAATAAATCAACATACAGATATTAGAAATTCTCGATAAAGGAAAGCAAGGAAAGGGAACAGAACAAATACTAAAAATCCTAATTCAACAAAATTTTCTAAAAATGATTTTAAACTACATATTGAATGAGCACACTGCATATGTAAAAATACTGACACAGGACTACAAATACTGAAATATATTCTGCTATAATTACAGAACTTTAAAGAAAAGAAATCTCCTTTGTACAACTGGCAAGAGAAACACTTACAAAGGGAAGACATGTGAAGGAAAGAAAATTAGTATCACCAGATTTCTGTGACAGCAATGCTTCATGACAAAAAAAAAAAAAAAAACTGTAATAACATTTTTAAATACTCAAAAAAATAAATGCATGCCAATTATTTTATATCAATTGAAACTAACTTTCATGTATAAAGGTCATACGTTTTTATGAAAATATAAAAACTCAGGTAATATTATTCCCATGAATTCTTCCTAAGGAGTCATAATAGAGAACAAATTTCATATAACCAACATAACTAGAGGAACTTCACCAAAAGAATAGGTTGTGAGCATTAAATATTTAGTTACCAGCAGAACTAAGGTTAAATGAATGCAAAAGTGGGAGATATTATTATGTGATGGCCATATGCTTTGACAATGTTACATCCAACTATTTTTAAAATGGATGGAAAATAGAGAGTATATATAAAATATTTTAATGTTTTCAGAAATCATATTAGAAATAGTAATAATATTGTTATTTTAAGCCTAGTGTGTATGTAATGAATAGTTATAGCATATTCAAATTTAATCATTCATATGTCCTTAAGAAGCAGGATTTTCAGTGTGGAAGAAAGGAGATATAGATATAACAGAACAGGAGTTAAGGTCTGGCTTAGTGACTCTCACCTACTGTAATCTCAGTACTTTGGGAAGTCAAGGCAGGAAGATTCCTTGAGGCCAAGAGATGGAGACAAGCCTGAGCAACATAGTGACACTCCCATCACTAAAAAATAAAATAATAAATTAGCTGGGCCTGGTGGCATGCACCTGTGGTCCCAGGTACTTAAGAGACTGAGGTGGGAGGATCGCTTGAGCCCAAGCATTAGAGGTTCCAGTAAGTCATGTTTGCACCACTGCACTCCAATCTCCAGCACCACTGCACTCCAGCAGTAGAGTTAGACCTCCACCTCTAAAATAAATTAATTAATAAATAAGTAGAAAATAAGTTAATCAAAACAGTAAGCTTTAATGTGAATATGTATGTAATATATAATATATAACTAATATATAAATTTAATATATATAATATATAAATGTAATATATGTGATATACAATATATAAGTGTAATATATGTAATACATAAATATATACTATAATATATAAACACATATAAATATATACATATGTATACATTGTCTTAATTCTCCTCAATAATTCATGTTGATATTTCTATCTATTCAGGGTTTCATATTCAGGGTTTCAGTTGTATATATCCCCTAGAATCTCCTAGTTTTGTTGAGTAATAAATTTAGGTGTAATCCCAACTCAGTAGCAATTAACAAGCCTAGTGCCCAGACTGTAGTCTTGAAATATTACTTCTCTCTAACAGAATATTTTGAAATTTTGAAGAAATGGCTGATTCTAGATTTAGGGCAAATATATATATATATGTATACACACACACACACACACACACGTATATACACACACACATATATGATGAGACTGAAAAGTCTTTTAATACCAGATAGCACAGAAGCTACTAAACAATACTAGGGTCATTTTAAAAGGACTTAAGAGCCAACTTGAAGAGACCCTCATTGGTCAAAAACGATGCACTTTGACAATAACAATTACAAATGATTGAATTCCATGAAATATGCTTAAACTCACGAATTATACTGGCATTTAAAAAGAATATAGGTCACCTTTATAAAATAACAGGGAAACAATTTATTAGCTTGAAAACTGATAAAGGGAAAGAATCAAGCATTGTGCCTGTCTTTCCTTTATGTACTGTACTACTGGATGATCAAATAAAAAATGAGGAAAAATATATCTTTATAAAAATATCCAGGCAGGCTCAGTGGCTCATGCTTGTTATCCTAACACTTTGGGAGCTGAGGCAAGTGGATCACCTGAGGTCAGGAGTTCGAGACCAGCCTGGCCAACATGGAGAAACTCCATCTCTACTAAAAAATAATAATAATAAAAAATTAGCCATGTGTGGTGGCAAGTGCCTGTAATCCCAGCTATTCGGGAGCCTGAGTCAGGAGAATTGCTTGAACCTGTGATGCAGAGGTTGCAGTGAGCCAAGATCGTACCACTGCACTCCAGCCTGGGCCACAGAGTGAGACTCTGTCTCAAAAAGTATATATATATCCAGAAATATTGAATAAGAAGTCACATTATTTGAATATGTGCATTTGCAACCCCATATGGATTGATATAGAAATTAAGTATTAATGACTTTGTGGGAGACCAGAATACACCAACTATGAAGAATTGTTGAGTTGAAGGCATTTAAGAAGGAGGTTCAGGAAAAGTTCTCTGCCCTCCCTCAGTTTTTCTAAAAGAAGGACTTAGGTTTACAAAGATAAGATACACATTTCCCTCCCTTCTACCAGGAAGAAGAAAGGTTACAGACTGAGGAAAACTTTATACCCTTATCATCTAGAGATGATACCAGAGGAATTTACATTAACAAACATTTCTAACTAGCATTTATCTGCTATTTATTTGCCTTCCCACAAGTTGCCTCCCCAAGAGACTCAAAGTATTTTTTCTACTGTATTATCACTTCTTTAAAAAGGTTCCTTTTTGTCAAAGATGCTATATTAGCTGGAATTCAAAACCACTTATTGGAGAATTATTCATTCCCTGGGTATCTACCATGTATGTATATATGAAATATACATGTTAATAAACTTCTTTGTTTTTCTATTGTTAACATGTCTTTTGTTACAGTGGCCCATTCCAACTGAGAACCTCTGATGGTTGAAGAAAAATTATACTTCTTTTCCTATAAATGCCAACATTACAACCAGATATTTTGTAACTTGTTTACTCTTGCCATACACTACCTATTCACTTGCCAAAGGGATCAAATCTGAGTCTAATCCATCTTTGGATTCAGCTGCCAATTTGCAATAAATTCAAAAGGTGGAGAAACATACTGAAGATCATGAGAATTTAATAGCAAAATCTAAACTACTGGATACGTTAACTCCCATACATTAAATCGCCTGGATTCCTTGGTGACAAATTATAAAGAAATGACAATGTTAGGGAACTGTAGAGTCTTTTAAAAATTTTTTCTCATTTGTCATTCCAAAACATATTCCATTTATATATTAGTGATGTAAACACTTTTTCCAAAATTCTCCAATCTGTGATATTGGTGGATTTTCTAACAACATTTCTTGAATATTAAGGGCTTCCTTTCATTTTCATTTTAATCATCAGATGTCATCATATTAAAATATTTCATTGATTGTATGTTTCTCTTCAAACTACTTTATATAGCCCTATTTCAGATAATATTGTTATGACTAACTTACTCTCAATCATCTTCTGTTTTTCATAAGTACTTTGATCTTCTCTGCTCCGGGGTGCTATTGCCATCCATCAGTTTTTTCCTGATGGAGAGCCTGAGAGAATTGAGAGCACTCAACCCAACCTAGCCAAGTGAGATTCTGAGAGACTGAGGTTTTCTGTAGCTTTTGAGAACAACATAAGAGCTAAAATTCATAGCAAATGTACTATTGCTATGGTCTGAATGCTTGCCCCTCTCCAATTCATATGTTGAAACTTAATCCCTAATCTGGTGGTATTAAGAGGTGGGGGATACTGGAAAGTGATTAGGTCATGAGGGCTCTGCCCTTATGAATGAAATTAGTGCCTTTATAAATGAGGGAGTTTATTCACCCCTTCTTCCATGTGAGGGCTTATAGAAGGTATCATCTATGAGGAAGTGGGCCCTCACCAGATGCCAAATTTGAGACTGAGAAGTCCACGATCAAGGCACCATGTTTGAACTCCTCAGCCTCCAGGACTGTGAACAATAGGTTTCTTTTGTTTATAAATTATCTATGTAGAAAATAACATAGATGGTGGGCCATTTTCAAGACAAAGTGCCTCGAATAAGCTTGGGCCTGTGAGCTAAGGAAGAACAGGATACATTAGGCTCCTGCCTTAATAGCCAGTGTCTGCTAGTTGGGGCCCTTTAGTTACCCTCACCAAAACCAAAGGGTTTAGCATAGAATGAAAGTTTACTAGCTTGCAAAATAGCTCACCTTATCTGTTCTTAACAGCTTTCCTTTTTTATGGCTGCATAGTATTCCATGGTGTATATGTGCCACATTTTCTTAATCCAGTCTGTCACTGATGGACATTTGGGTTGATTCCTAGTCTTTGCTATTGTGAATAGTGCCACAATGAACATACATGTGCATGTGTCTTTATAGCAGCATGATTTATAATCCTTTGTGTATATACCCAGTCCTTTGTAGGGACATGGATGCAGCTGGAAACCATCACTCTCAGCAAACTATTGCAAGAACAGAAAACCAAACACCACATGTTCTCACTCATAGGTGGGAACTAAACAATGAGATCACTTGGATTTGGGAAGAGGAACATCACACACTGGGGCCTATTATGGGGAGGGGGAAGAGGGGAGAGATGGCATTGGGAGTTATACCTGATGTAAAGGACGAGTTGATGGGTGCTGATGTGTTGATGGGTGCAGCACACCAACATGGCACAAGTATACATATGTAACAAACCTGTACATTATGCACATGTACCCTAGAACTCAAAGTATAATAATAATAAATAAATAAACAGCTTTCCTAACCACCTGAGTCATAGATCAAAAACTCAAAGAGTCGAGCTGACTATAGTTAAAATGCATTATGGGCTGCAAAAAAAATGCAGTGATAAGACCCTAAAGAAGATACTTAAAGCCCCAACTCAATGACCAGTAAGGACAAAGAAAAGAAACTTATGCAATGTCTGGGAAGCCTGTAACCCTACAATACTCAGCCCATGAGAAACTGGGGGAGGGACTTGCTTACTAGGCGATAAACTGCTTGTTGTAACCGTACTGGGTGTGCCTACTCACCAGACACCCGATCTTGCAAGACTGTCATTAAAAGTCTTGCTTCCACTCTTCTCCATGTCTCTGAGTTCATTCTTTGGGTTTGGACAGGTGAGTGTGTTTCACAAACCCAGACTAGGGTATTTTGTTATAGCAGCCTGAATAGATTAGGACATTATATAGAGAGGCACTATCCAAGTAAAGTTTCCTTCTATACTAAAGAAATTGTTATGTGTTAAGTCAGAATGTTATTGCTTTTTATCAATAGCCATTGCAAAACTAATGGAGCAAGATGTAGATTTAGCATAATATTTAAAATAAGGATCAAGATTGACATATGACAAAAATATGAGTTTTAGTAAGAAAAAATAGGAAACATTTCAGTTTTGTTTTCATACATGGAATTATCAGCTGAATCCATCTCTGCTATGTGAGAGGTAATATCTAAAATTTCTGATTTTTAAAGTGGGAAGTGAAAATAAAGAGACTTTGAATAGCCATATTTGTGTATGTGATAGACTAAAAATAGCAACTTTTCTGGTATTATCCTCAAATAGATGCAAGTTAAAAATAAACTTCAAGTATATCTGATGAATTTTCTGCTACAGTTCCAAATACATCCCCTCTTGAGGGGAAGGTAAAAATGACATTGTCTCAGGCCATCTTGGGAGTTAAATGACAAAGGGAGAACTGTCTACTTATACTTGGATTTGCATGTAATTCTGAATCATATTGCTGAAGGAGTTTGTATGAGTTAAGAAAAATAAAATTCACAGAATAGTGGGATTTTTCTTTTTATTATCCTATACCATTCATTTGAAAAGGTTTCTTTTTTATAAAGCCAGTTTGTTAAACATACTTTCTTGACTATTCAGCAGCATGGATTAAAATGAGCTGCTTAAAATAAGATTTTGAGAGAGGTAGTATGAAATGGTGAAAACAAAAGGAGCTTGAAGTCAAGCTGAACTAAACTGAATCCTGCCTCCTTTGTGCCTTAGGCAAGTTACTTAACCCATTCCATCTCAGTTTCCTCCCTGTTAAAAGGTGCATTGCAAATTTATTGCATAAGAAATACCTACCAAGGCAGCTCACATATTAGGTGCTTAATAAATTACAGTTACTAGTACCTTTGTTTTGTGCAATTTGCCTTTAAGGTTAAAAAAAAAGAAAGAGAGAGAGAGAGAGAGATACATCTGAGATAGTCACAGCTTTTAAATTATCCCAACAAATGGCAATTACTCGTCAAATTTACTTCGTTTTTTCCCTCAATCATCTCTTCTTTCTGCAATCATCAAAATAAAACACAACTATACATTTCTGCAAATATCACTCACAAACAAAAACAATACAAAAAATTATAAAAATGGGAGACTATTGTAACTAAATAATACAATAGTTGTTTCCTTTCTCCCTTTAACTATAAACTGTCTTTTCCTTGTGAGAATCTGGGTTTCCTCTCTGATTCTGTAAACCTTATAGACTATGATCACAGGCTGCTTATGGATTTCAATATTTATTATTAGTAACATACTAGGAATATTGACTTTTTGACCCTTTAATGTGTTTGTATATGTTAATATATATAAGATATTCATTAGTTGTGCTGAAATGAATAGTAAGAACAGTGAATTAAGGAGTCACAATCAGATAAAATCAAAAATTGCTTTTGGGAGCTAAAAAAGGAACTATTTAAAATATATTGCCATATATATTAACCATTCAGGTGTATCCCCTGCCTTTGAAAGAATGAGTTATCTTGTATTAAAAGCTATCATGGTTTTATGATAAAATTCTGTAGTGAGTATTTTCAGAGTCTGATAAATTCCATACCTTCACTTTAAAAACCATGAAGAATAAAACATGATTTAATAACATGTTTCTTTGGATGGTTAGGAGAGAGGAAGATCTTAATTTCTGAACATGCTACAATTTTTTTTTCTAGAATTTCCAATCTGAAAATAAAAACCGTTCTTTTGAAAAGGTACATACAGTACCTCAAAGGCACTAATTATCTGAAATTTGCAAGAATTAAGAACACAGTTAGATGCCAAGTTGTTATCAGGTGCTTCAAACTATCTGTCATACTGCTAACAAAAGAACTATTTTTATGATATGCATTTTCTTGTTGTTTTGCAAAATTTATACCATTCTGCAAAAGAAAAGAATCAAATCATCTTTCCTAAACTTTTGCAGTTAGTATCGAAGTCGTGTGAATAGCAATCGTATCCTTAAAATCTGCATATTTAAATTAAATAAACATATCTGGAAATATTTCTTTGTTGTTTCATTTTTTCTTTACCTGAGGAAGCTATAGAATATTGGCTACCTCCTGCTTGTTACACTTTGTGGCTCTTCAGCTCTGTTGAATTATAAAGTCCCTGACCCAATAATAACACTTAAAAAAAAAGCCCACCTTATGTACTTGTAAGCTATTAAATGCCAGGTGAAAGTTTAAAGGTAAGAATATCCTATTGCTTGATATCTGCCTATTGTTTTAAAATTATTCTTTTTATCATCTTTTAGAGCTGTCTTCCTTTTTTTGATTTTTAATCTTTTTTTAAATTTATTCACTTTCTTCCAATTGTTTGTTTATTGTATATAAATGCAATATTTATCTTGTTGGTTTTTGAACTATACCCATTTCTTTTAACTTTTATTTTAGGTTCGGGGTACATGTGCAGCTTTGCTATACAGGTAAACTGCATGTAGTGATGTAGTGGGTTTGGTGTACAAATTATTTCATCACCCAGATAATAAGCATAGTACCTCATATGAAGTTTTTCAATCTTTACCCTCCTCCTACCCTCCACTCTCAAATAGACCCCAGCATCTACTATTTCCTTCTTTTTATCCATATGCACTCAAGGTTTAGTATCTATTTATAAGTGAGAAGATATGGTATTTGGTTTTCTGTTCCTGCATTAGTTTGCTTAGGGCAATGGCCTCCACCTCCATCCATGTTGCTGCAAAGGACATGATCTCATTCTTTTTAATGGCTGCATAGTATTTCATGGTGTATATGTACTACATTTTCTTTATCTAGTCTACCATGGATGCATATTGATAAGTATTGATTCTGTGGCTGTGCTACTGTGACTAATGCTATGGTGAACATATGTGTGCATGTGTCTTTATGGTAGAATGATTTATATTCCATTGAGTAAATACCCAATAATGAGATTGCTGGTTCAAATGGTAATTCTGTTTTAAGTTTTTTGGGAAATTGCCAAAATGCTTTTCCACAATTGTTGAACTAGTTAACATCCCCACCAACAGTGGATAAGCATTCCCTTTTCTCCACAATCTTGCCAGCATCTGCTAGTTTTTGACTTTTTAATAATAGTCATTCTGAGTGGTGTGTGATGGTATCTCATTGCAGTTTTTATTTGCATTTCTCTAATGGTTAGTGATGTTGAACATGTTTTTCCATAGGCTTGTTGGCTTAATGAATGTTTTCTTTTGAAGAGTGTCTTTTTATATCCTTTGCTTACTTTTTAATGGGGTCACTTGTTTTTGCTTGGAAATGTGTTTAAGTTCGTGATATATTCTGGATATTAGACCTTTACTGGACGCATAGTTTGCAAATATTTTCTCCCATTCTATAGGTTGTCTGCTTACTCTGTTGACAGTTTATTTTTCTGTGCAGAAGCTCTTTAGTTTAATTAGGTTCCATTAGTCAATTTTTGTTTTTGTTGCAATTGCTTTTGGCGTCTGTCATGAAATCTCTGCTGGGTCCCATGTCCAGAATAGCATTTCCTAGGCTATCTTTCAGGGTTTTTATAGTTTTGGGTTTTATATTTAGTCTTTAATCCATCTTGAGTTGATTTTTGCATATGGTATAAGGAAGGGGTCCAGTTTCGATCCTCTGCATGTGATTGGCCAGGTATCTCAGCACCATTTATTGAATAGGGAGTCCTTTCTTCACTGCATATGTTTGTCGACCTTATTGAAGATCAGATGTTGGAGGGGTGTGGCATTATTTCTGGGTTCTCTATTCTGTTTCATTGGTCTATGTGTCTGCCTTTGTACCAGTATTATGTTTTTCTGGTTACTGTAGACTTGTAGTATAGTTTGAAGTCAGGTACTGTGATGCCTCTAGGTTTGTTTTTGTTTGTTTATTTTGCTTAGAATTGCCTTGGTTATTCAGATTCCTTTTTGCTTCCATATGAATTTTAAAATGGTGTTTTCTAATTCTGAGAAGAATGTTATTGGTAGTTTGATAGAAATAGCATTGAATCTGTAACGGGTTTGGGCAGTACGGCCATTTTGACACTATTGATATTTCCAATCCATGAGCATGGAATGTTTTTTCATTAGTTTGTGTTATCTCATTTCTTTTGAGCCATGTTTTGTAATTCCCATTGTAGAGGTCTTTCACCTCCTTGCTTAGCTGTATTTTAATTTTTTTTCTTTTTGTGGCTATTGTGAGTGGAATTGTGTTCTTGATTTTGCTCTCAGTTTGGATGTTGTTGGTGTATAGGAGAACTACTCATATTTTTACATTGATTTTGTATTCTGAAACTTTTCTGAAGTTTTGTATCAGATCAGAAGGCTTTTGGGCAGAGACTATGGGATTTTCTAGGTATAGAATCATATCATAAAACTTTCTTATTGTATTATTTCAAAAGTTTGAATTTTCATCTTCATTGGGTCTTAAAGTTTCTTTTTAAAATAGTACATTTTTATTTTAAATATTTCAAATTTTTCATTGTGCTCTTTTTTATTTCCATAACAATATTTTATTTTATTATCATTTTTAATGGTTTATGTCAATAGCTTTAGAAATTTAAGTGTTTTTTTCTGTTACATGGATGAATCATACAGTGATGAAGACTAAAATTTTATTGCACCCAGCACTTTAGTGTACTTTGTACCTGAATATAGTATTTTTGTCCCTTACCACCTTCTCACTCTCCCCTCTTCTGAGTCTTCTATGTCTGTTATAGCACTCTGTACACCTTTGCATACCCATAGCTTAGATCCCATTTATAAGTGAAAACATGTAGTATTTGGTTTTTCATTCCTGAGTTATTTCACTTAGAATAATGGCCTCCAGTTCCATCCAAGTTGCTGCAAGGTACACTGTTTTGTTCTTCTTTAATGATTGAGTATATTCCATGATGTATATATACCATGTGTTCTTTATCCACTCATTGGTGGATGAGAACTTAGTTTGACTACGTCTCTTCGCAATTGTGAAGTGTGATGTGAAAAACATCCATGCAGTTGTATTTTGATATAACAACTTCTTTTCATTTGAGTAGACATCTAGTACTGAGAATGAAACAATCAAATGTTAATCTATTTTCAGTTCTTTGAAAACTCTCCATACTGTTTTCTATAGAGGTTCTACTAAATTTACATCCACATCAGCAGTATATAAGCATTCCCTTTTCACCATATCCATGCCAACATCTATTGCTTTTTGACTTTTTGTCTTTGGTAAGATGGTATCTCATCTTTTTGGTTTTAATTCACATTTATCTGATAACTGGGGATGTTGAGCATTTTTAATATGTTTATTGACCATTTGTACACTTTTTTGAGAAATGTCTATTCATGTCATTTTCCCACTTTTTAATGAAATTATATATTTTTTTATTCTGTATTGTTTGAGTTCCTTGTAGATTCTGGAATTTATTCCTTGGATGCATAGTTGGCAAATATTTTCTTCCATTATATGGATTTTCAGTTTACTCTGATGATTATTTATTTTGCTGTGCAGAAGACTTTTAGTTTAATTAGATCTAATTTATTTATTTTTTGTTTATGTTGCATTTGCTCTTGGGATCTTAGTCATAAATTATTTGCCTATGCCAATGACTAGAAGTGTTTTTCCCAGGTTATCTTCTAGAACTTTTATAGTGTTGGGTCTATACTTAAGTCTTCAATCAATCTTAAGTTAATGTCTGTATATGGTAAGAGATAAGGATCCAGTTTCACTCTTCTACATGTGGCCACCCACTTTTCCCAGCACCATTTATTGAATTGGGTGTCCTTTTCTCAATTTATGTTTCTGTATGCTTTGTCAAAAAACAGTTGGTTGTAAGTATTTTACTTTTTCCCCGAGTTCTCTATTCTCGTCTATTGGTCTCTATATCTACTTTTATACCAGTAACATGCTGGTTTGGCTACTATAACCTTTTAGTATAATTTGAAGTAAAGTAATGTGATGTCCCTAGATTTGTTCTTTTTGCTTAGGATTGCGTTTGGTATTCAGACTCTTTTTTTTTGGTTCTGTATAAATTTTAGGATTGTTGTTTGTAATTATGTGAAAAATAATGTTGGTATTTTGATAAGGATTGCATTGAATCTGTAGATTGCTTTGGGCAGTATTGTCATTTTCACAATATTGATTCATCAAATCCATGAGCATGAGATATATTTCCATTTACTTGTGTCATTTATGATTTATTTCAGCAGTGTTCTGTAGTTCTCCTTTTAGCGATCTTTCCCCTTCTTGGTAACATATATTCATAGGTATTTTATTTTTCTTTGTAGCTATTGTAATAGCTATTGTAAAAATGATTAAATTATTGTTTTGATTCTCAGCTTGGTTGCTCTTAGATTATAGCACTGTAATGATTTGTATATATTGATTTTTTTTAACTTGAGATTTACCAAATTCAGTTAGCAAATCTAGGTTTCTTTCGGAGGAGCCTGTATGATTTTCTATGTATGAGAGAATATCATTAGAAAACAGAGATAGTTTGACTTCCTCTTTTCCCATTTAGATGCCCTTTATTTCTTTATTTTGCCTGATTCTCTGGCTATGGATTTTAGTATAATGTTAAATAAAAGTGGTGAAAGTAGGTATCTTTGTCTTGTTAAAATTAACAGGTAAAATGTTTTCAACATTTTCCATTCAGTGTGATCTTGGTTGTGGGTTTCTTATACATGGATTTTATGATTTGGATATATGTCCCTTCTATGCCTAGTTTGTTAAAAGGTTTCATTATAAAGTGACTCTGGGTTTTATCAAATGCTTTGTTTGGCATCCATTGAGCTAATCTTTTTCTTAAAATTCTGTTTATGTGATGTATCAAATTTATTGTCTTGTATATGTTGAACCATCCCTTCATCCCTGGGATGAAACACACTTGATAATGGTGTTTTTTTTAATGTGCTGTTGGATTCAGTTTGCCAGTATTTTGTTGAGGATTTTTCCATCTATGTTCATCAAGGATATCGATCTGTAGTTTTCTTTTTTTTTTTTTTTTTGTTATGGTCTTTCCTGGCTTCATTATTGGGGTGATATTGGCTTCATAGAATGAGTTAGGGAGGAGTCCCTCTTTCTTAACCGTTTAGAATAGTTTCAGTAGTATTGGTAAAAATTTTTCTTGGAATGTCCGGTAGAATTTGGCTGTGAGGCCGGGCGCGGTGGCTCAAGCCTGTAATCCCGGCACTTTGGGAGGCCGAGACGGGCAGATCACGAGGTCGGGAGATCGAGACCATCCTGGCTAACATGGTGACACCCCGTCTCTACTAAAAAAAAATACAAAAAACTAGCTGGGCGCGGTGGCAGGCGCCTGTAGTCCCAGCTACTCTGGAGGCTGAGGCAGGAGAATGGCGTAAACCCGGGCGGCGGAGCTTGCAGTGAGCTGAGATCTGGCCACTGCACTCCAGCCTGGGCGACAGAGCGAGACTCTGTCTCAAAAAAAAAAAAGAACTTGGCTGTGAATCCATCTGGTCCTGGCCTCTTTTTTTTTCTGGCATTTTAAAAAATTACTGATTCAATTTTGGTGCTTGTTTTTGGTTATTTAAGGTTTTTATTTTTTTCCCAATTCAAGTTAGGATATTGTAATGTTTCTAGGAATTTATCCATTTCCCCTCGATTTCCTAGTTTGTGTGCATAGAGATGTTCATAGAAATTTCAAATGATCTTTTGTATTTCTATGGTATTGGTTGCAATGTCTCCATTTTCATTTCTTATTGAGCTTATTTAAATTTTCTCTATTCTCAGCTAACCTTGCTAGTGGTCTATCAGTTTTGTTTATCCTTTTAAGGAACTAACTTTTTAATTCATTTATATTTTATATTTTTTCAATTTCATTTTTCTCTGTTCTGATTTTGGTCATTTGTTTTCTTCTGCTAGCTTTGAGTTTCATTTGTTCTTATTTATCTAGTTTAGCATCACCGTGGCTAACCAGGAGGTCTTGAGTCTGTCCACACAACCAGTACATTACTACCACAGCTGGAATTTGAGAAAGCCAACATACTAAGACTATTTTATAACCAAGGAAATCTCAGTGTCTATGTCACTCCCCTGACACTACCATAAGAGCTCATGCTGGTACCAATTGCTAGGAAACAAGAGAAAGGTCACATCACTTGATACCTTGCAGACATTCCCCAGGACAAGCCTGGAGTTTGGCAGACTGATTGGGCAGCTAGACCCACAGCAGCACCACAATTCACAATAGTCTGGTCCTCAGGGACTCCTACCCCTAGGAGAAGGAGAAGTGCGCCACATAAATGGAGCAACCTGTGGGACAAAATGAAACAAACTACTGGCCTTGAGTTTTAGAACTTTCTGTTTGTGGGAAGTTTCTTTCAGCAGAGGCACAGGTGTAGTGCTGGGCTCAGTTTGGAAAATCTGCAGCTCTACTCTAACAGTCAGGAAGTTCTGGTGATCATGAAGAGTCTTGGAAAACAGGACTTCTCTCTCTCACCCACGACTGTGGACACAACTGAGGCTTCCTTTATGGTGGAACACCTCAGGGTGATTGCATCCCTACGGGAGGAATGCCCCCAGGTTCAGGCTTGCACAAGGGATATAACCACAATACTTCTCTGTATGGAAAATCAAGCATTTCTGCTGATGAAAACAGGTGCCTATCTGATCTGAATAGCTATACACTGGATCAGAAATGCCTGGAGGTGGATTGCTTTCCTGCTGGCCTGGTAGAGGAGCCAAAGTCGTTCCCTACCTTCCCCCTGAAAAGACCTCAATGCATTTTACTGAGAGCTCCCCAAGGCACCACTATCAAACCTGGGACCTTTGCCCACCATTGGGTATTGCATTTACCCATCTGCTTTAACCACAGTTGGTTTTTACCTGTGAGCAGCTCCTAATAACCTGAAGCCTGAACTATTAAAGGTGAATAAAATACTGGGGGGAAAATTAAAAAAGTAAACCCCACTGGGGAATGAGGATAAGCTTCATGAAACCTCTGCCATTCAGGCTCCACAGGAGACAAAGAACTTGCTCACAAACCAAGCATATTGCCACTACCACCAGCATCTGAGAAAGCCATCACACAAAAATACTCTATAACCAAGGAACTCATACAGAGTCTTCACCACTGAAAATACCCAGAGCTGGAACTAGGTTACAATAAAATATTTATGTCACATTCTCAAGGGGGAAAAAACAGTCAAATCAAAAATAAATTATGAAATAATTAGAAGAAATAGTCTGTCCAAATGAGAAGAAACCAGAAAAATAATTCTGGCAATGTGAAAAAATGAAGTTCTATAAAATCCCTAAAATAGCATACTAACTCTTCAGCAATTAATCTAAATGAAGATAAAATCTTTCAAATACCAAATAAAGAATCCAAAAGGTTGATTATTAAATTACTCAAGGAGACACATGATAAAGGTGAAAAACAACATAAATAAATTTTAAAAATAATTCAGGATATGAATGAAAAATTTTCTAAAGATATATATATATATAGACAGATAGATAGATATATAGATATATAATATATCCAATCAGAACTTTTGGAAATGAAAGACACATTTAGGAAATTACAAAATGCAGTGGGCAGTTTTAACAACAGACTACACCAACTAAAAGAGAAAAAAGCAGAGCTTGAAGACAAGGCTTTTGAATTAACCCAATCAGACAAAAACTAAGAAAAAAGGATTAAAGAAAATGAAAAAAGTCTCCAAGAAGTATGGTCTTATATAAAACAGCCAAACCTAAGAATCATAGATGTTTCTGAGGGAGAAGAAAAACAAAATGTTTGAAACATTTGTTTTTAATATTTTTAAATTCTTATTGTGTTCTTAATTTTTAAATTTCAATTAATTTATTTTAATAATATCCTTTTGTTTATGTTTACTTTCTGATTTATCCTTTTTATGATTTGATTTTATAATAAATAAAATCTGAGACCATAGAGGTAAGATTCGTAGGGATAGGCCACATCATAAACAGGAAAAATTTTCCTTCCTCTAAACTGCCTCAGTAAAAACTGCTCTGAGTCCCAGAATGAACAGCTTATTTAGCCATAAAGATTAATCATCAAAAATTTCACCATGATGAATACAGAGATCTACTAGTTGATCTACTCCAGGAAAATGACTTTTTCTCTGTGCATATAGCAAGAAAACCACACTACATCCTAAAAACTCAAACTATCCAGGCTTTAAATGAGGAACATCTTGTAACAAAACTCATAGTCTCTAATTTATTCCTTGAATACATGAGAGCTCAGGCTTAACTTTAAAAGGAAAACAGATAATGTTAAATGCCAAATACTATTTCTATAATATTTATGAAAAATAATAACATATAACTTGCCCTAATTTTAATATATTCCCATTTAGTTGATCTCACTTTTCATCAGTCTTGTAGGAAAGCTGATATTCAAAATATTTAACAAAATAGTACAGGGCATGCATCAATCAGGCTTGAGCACTATCAGAACAGCTGTCATATTAAGCAGTTCGTATAATTTACTATTGTGTACTGCCTCTCCTGGAACCTATACACTCTTTTTGAGGATAAAGGAATGACAGAATTAGAACTATGGGGAGGAGGGAATGTAATCTGTATTTCTGCAGAGTGACTCAATTTTTGAAGACAGTTACTGGATAATCTGAGTTAACACAGAAGGGCAAGACTAAGAAAGACCTGTCTCAACAACCATGAAACTTCAAGATATCCTCCGAGAAAGTAAATCAGGCCAGCCTTTTCCATTCATTCGGGCCCTAAAAAAAAACAATATGCTGTTCTAGGAAGGTTGCAGTTTATGAAGATTCATAAGAGCAAAGTCTAAGATTGTGTGTAGTTCTCTTACTTCCTAAATTTCCTCATAGGATCTAAACTGAGGTAAACTTCCTCCCATGATGGCACTAATTAAGCTATAACCATACTGGAATTATACCTCTTATCTAGCCTTACAAAGTTATTATTATCCATAGCAATCTTATGAGCTACACCCATCCATTTACCTCAATGACAATTTTTGAGACTCTTTTCTCAACTTTCTTCAGAAAGCTGACCTACTACCCTATTTTGAAGACTTAGACATACTCTAATGAACTTTGTGAACTTTGTGATCTGAAAGACACTAATGAACTTTGTGATCTGAAAGACAAGGAGCTACACCAGAAAAGTACATGAAGGGAAATAAGTAGAAGTCCTCCTTTACGCCCTCCTCAGATTACCACGAATTTTTTCTATACATTTATAAAATTATATATTCAAAGAGAATGAGAAACAGATACATATGCATTAACAATGGTGCATATATTTATACATATAGGGTATATAAATGATATAATACAATATAGTTGAATGACTTCCTTTTCTCAAGTAGAAATATATCATAGACTTTTATCCAAGAAAACGCATATTAGATTGATCTGCTACATTTTTTATGGTTTCATATAATTTTGTAGCATAGATGTGATGGTTAATTTGGGGTGTAAACATGCCTAGTGTATGACACTCCATTGTTTAGTGAAACATCAATCTAGATGTTCTTGTGAAGATCTATCTTAGATGTAATTAGCCACTAAATCAGTAGACATTGTGTAAAGCAGATTATTTTCCATAATATGGATGGGTGTTTTCTAATCAGTTGAAGACCTTAAGAGAAAAGACTGAGGTCACTAGGAGAGGAAAGAATTCTACCTCCAGATTGCCTTACAACTCAAGACTGCAACATCAACTCCTGTGGTAACTTCTAGTTGGCCTGGCCTGTAGATACTAGACTTGCCAAAATCTACAACTACATGAGCCAATTTCTTTAAATAAGTCTTTATCTGTAAATCTGTCTCTCTTTTATCACTATGTACACACACACACACACACACACACACATACAAATACAAATATCTTATTGGTTTTGTTTTTCTGAAAAACTCTGATTAATATATGTACCAAAATATATTCTGCCATATCAAAGAAGATTTTCTTAAAATTATTTTAATTCTCACCCTTTTGCATCTGTGCAGAGAGTGTGGTAAAGTGAGGCCCTCTCCAGTTCATTACCAATACAGATCTCCAGGCACTGGGAGCACCCACTTGCCCAGATTAGCAGCCTGAGCTGCCTCACCCATTCTGTGCAAAGACTGTGGTCAAGTGGTGTTCTGTACACTCCACACACAGGCAGATCTTTGGACATCTAGAGAACCCACTCTCCTGGATTAGAGTTTTAGGCCACTGCTGCTCCCCCTGCCTCTAAGAGAACGTAGGGCCAAGGAGATTCTCCAGCTCCACATCTAGGCACACCTCTGGGAGCTTAGTGGCTGCCCACTGGATTCTTCATCAATGCTGGTGCTTCCGCCTGCCATTGAGGGAACTGTAGGTGGGCCTGTTTAGTCCAGCCCGGCCCATATAGCCTCCCACCACCCACCTGGGGCTAAACAGGAAGCTCAGACAATTGTGGACTCCAAGCTTCAGCTCCATGACTAATGCAACAGAGAGCTATAACTTCATGTTGGCTGTAGCCAGCTCTTACCCATAAGCACCATTTAATGGTTTGCAGGATGAACCACACAGCCCAATAGAAAGCCAGCTGATATAAGTTCATAGGGATATAAAAGCAAAGACAAAAGACCTTGCCCAGCATTCTCTACAGCCATACACCATAGGTAGGGGAATGAAAGAAAATTTTAAAAAATACATATATATATATATATAGAATACATATGTATAGATGTATAGAATATATGTATATAGATATATACATT
>NW_012114699.1:2174964-2244363 GCF_000951035.1 Colobus angolensis palliatus | reverse complement strand
TAAGGGAATTTATTACCAGTAGATGAACCTTACAGTGAGCCAAGATCTGGCCACTGCACTCCAGCCCGGACGACAGAGCTGAGCGAAACCTCATCTAAAAAAAAAAAAAAAAAAACATTCCCACCAAAAATTTTATATTCTATTGAACTAAGCTTCATAACTGAAGGAGAAACAAAAATATTTTTCAGACAACCAAGTGCTAAGGGAATTTATTACCAGTAGATGAACCTTACAAGCGAACTTTATGGGAATTTTACATGGGAACAAATGAGTTCTAAAACATTTTGAAAGACATAGCCCACAGACAGTATAAAGCAACCATACAATAGAAACTACAAAGTAACCAGCTAAAAACTTCAGTGTGTTAAAAATCCCACATATCAATATTAACCTTCAATATAAATAGTCTAAATGACCCCCTGAAAAGGCATAGAGTGACAAGGTGAATAAAAATAGTCATCAGTCTGTTCTCTTCAAGAGACCTATCTCACATGCAATGACATATATAAGCTGAAAGTAAAGGATTGGAGAAAGATCTACCACACTAAAAAGTTCAGGGGTCACTATTCTTATATCAGATAAAATGGAGTGTAAACCAAAAACAGTAAGAAATGACAAAAGAAGGGCATTACATAATGAAAAAAGGGATCAATCCAATTCATCAAGAAGGCTTAAGTATTCCAATATTGAAGCACCCAAATTTATAAAACTAGTATATCTAGACCTACAAAAAGACATAGACAGCCATACAATAATGGTGGGAGACTTCAATACCCCACTGACAGTATTAGAGAGATTATTGAGGCAGAGCAAAATTCTGGACTTAAACACAACACCTGACCAATGAGACCTAATAGATATCTACAACATAATCCACCCATCAAAGAAAATATGCATTTTTCTTATCTCAACTGGGGAACATACTCTAACACCAACAACACATTAGGCCATGAAGCAAATCTCAATAAATTCAAAAAATGTTAAGCTGACAAAAATTAGCAATGGAGAAAGGACTCCCTATTCAATAAATAGTGCTGGTATAGCTGGCTAGCCATATGTAGAAGAATGAATCTGAACCTGTAGTTTTCACCATATACGAAAGTTAACACAAGACGTATTAAAAACTTAAATGTAAGTCCTCAAACTATAAGCATCCTAGAAGAAAACGTAGGAAATACAATTCTGGACATTGGCCTTGGGAAATAATTTATGACTAAGTCCTCAAAAGCAATTGTCACAAAAAACAGAAGTTGACAGGTGGGATCTAATTAAACTAAAGAGCTTCTGTACAGGAAAATAAACTATCGACAAAGTAAGTAAATAAATAAATAAACCACACAATGGGAAAGATAAGAAAACTATGCATCTGAACAAAGACTGAATATCTTGGATCTATAAAGAAGTTAATAGTTCAACAAGAAAAACCCTAATTTTCCCATTGAAAGCTGGCAAAAGACATGTACAAACACTTCTCAAAAGCAGACATACAAGTGTCCTACAAACATATGAAAAAATGATCAATATCATTAATCTTCATGGAAATATAAATAAAAACCACAACGAAATACCATCTAACACCAGTCAGAATGGCTATTATTAAAAAGTGAGAAAATAACTGGCATTGCCAAAGTTGTGGAATAAAAGGAATTTCTTACAATATTGGTGGAAATGCAAATCAATTCAACATCTGTGAAAAGCAGTTTGGAGATTTATTGAATAATTAATAGTAGAATTATTATTCAACCCAGCAATTCCATTACTAGATATATATTCATAAGAATATAAATCCTTCTTAGCAAAACACATGTACTCCATGTACTCATTTGTTCATTGCAGCAATGTTCACAATAGCAAAGAGATAAAATCAACTTAGATGCCCATCAACAGTGAACTGGATAAAGAAAATGTGGTACATGTACTCCATAGCAATCGAAAAGAATGAAATTATGTTCTTTGCAGCAACATGGATGCAGTTGGAGGCAATGATCCTAAGTAAATTAAGGTTCTTACTTATGAGTAGGAGCTAAATATTGGGTACACATGTACATAAAAGTGACAACAGTAGACACTGGTGAGTACTATAGGAGGAACTAGAGAGAGAGGCAAAGGTGGAAAAACTATTGGATACTATGGTCCTTACTTGGGTGACGGGATCATTCATACCCCAAACCTCAGCATCACAAAATACACCCATACAACAAATCTGCACATTTCCCCTCCAGAATTAAACTAAAGTTGGAATTATTTTTAAAATGTCCCTTTCTATTCCTCCAACTGTTTCTTAATTTTGTACATTTTTTATTGCTAATTTCTGGTTTTCTGTTTTTAAGACAAAAATCAGATAATATAATTTCTACATACCTCTACTTTTTGGTAATTTATTAAGATTTTCTTTGTTGGCCGGGCGCGGTGGCTCAAGCCTGTAATCCCAGCACTTTGGGAGGCCGAGACGGGCGGATCACGAGGTCAGGAGATCGAGACCATCCTGGCTAACACGGTGAAACTCCGTCTCTACTAAAAAATACAAAAAACTAGCCGGGCGAGGTGGCGGGCGCCTGTAGTCCCAGCTACTCGGGAGGCGGAGGCAGGAGAATGGCATAAACCCGGGAGGCGGAGCTTGCAGTGAGCCGAGATCATGCCACTGCACTCCAGCCTGGGCGAAAGAGCGAGACTCCATCTCAAAAAAAAAAAAAGATTTTCTTTGTTATATGTACAACTGATATTTTTTGTTTGTAAAGTCTTCTTGCACCTTAGAAAAGAATATGTTATCTGTTTATAGGATTTATAACTATAAATATGTATTGGTTAATTTCTACTTATTCATTGGAATGTTCATCCTCTATATTATTTCTTATTTCTCATCAGTTTTATCTGTCAAATTCTGAAAATGATAGAGTGATGTATTTCACTCTCATAGCATATTTAAAAAATATAATTCTCCCTAGATTGCTAAGACATTTGCTTTATAATCTTCATTACTACATTATTTATTGCATGAAAGTCTGGTACATATTTACTTTGTAGGTTGTATGTTTTAATATCACCTAAAATCCCTTTGTTCTGCTAAAAGCATTCAGAATTGAAATATACTTACCTATATTAACACAGCTATTCCTTCTTCTCTTTTATTTACTTTGGTTTATATTTCTCTCCTCTTAGTTTTTCTTAACTCTGATATCCACAAATTTCTGGTTTTATTCAGTAGCATATGTGATGTTTGTGAGCCTCTTTAAACCTTTTTTTGGAAATATGATGGACATACATAGTAAATTGTTCAAATAATGTATTATATAAATTTCAGTATATATTACCTAAAAATCATAGGTATAGTCAACTTTAATTGTGATGTACAGTTAAATGTAAAATGTCTCTACTTTTACCCTTTCTTACTATAGACTACATTATTCTGCCTTTTTAAAATACCTCATGGGGCTCATATCACCCAGAAAATACTCTGGAGATGGGTCTCAGGATGGCTGCCTAGATGCAGTGAAAGTGCTGCTACCGTGGACAGAGCTGGAATTTAGAAATCAACTAAATTTGAACAGATCTTTGGAGAGGAAACATCAAATACGGATGAAGAAAAATGTAGACACTGAGACTGAAAAGCGAGGAAGCTGGGAACTCTGCATGAGATGACTGAATGCTTCAATTGGTTCTTGGCCCCAGATGGCTCCTGGGGAAGGGAAAAGAGAAAGGACTGGGGAACTGTCCCTTCTCACTTTGGACCTCTGGAATCCCAGCTGCAGGGGAACCCACATCCCCCACAGATGTTTGAGCTGATGGGTGGATTTCCTTGAAAATTAAACAAAGATGGAGTTGTGGCCAGCACGGAGCCAGGGACCATTGTGCTTGGGACTGCTCTGTCAGATCCCATCCATAAGCCCCCATCTCCCAGGCCTCTCCATCTCCCTTTGAGAGGCCTTAGGTAAACACTGGGAAGAAAGCAGAGTCAGCTGCCCCACAGAACTGGGGCACATCTGACTTGCATGCCCCCTGCACATCTGTGCCTCCCAGGGCTCCTGCCTGGCTGTCCCATACGAGTGGGTGCAGAGGGAAGCATGTACTTCACTGCCTGCATGCTTTGTCACACCTGAGTGCAGTCTGGCAGCCTGGGAGCCCTTCAGATCCCCCATCATACTTGGAACCCAACCCCAAGAGTCAGGAGGAAGCAGCTGTGATCAAATCCTGATGGGTTGGTGCCCAAAGATTGAGAGTGCTGAGCCAGACTCTGTGCTTGGTACTTGAGTAGGGTAGGAGCCCAGACTTTCAGCAAAATGAGACGGGTGAATCACACAGGTTTGTGGGTTGGTGTTGCACATAGGTGTGCCTTCTTTGACAGTGGTCATCTGGCAAAAAATTTTTGGGTACAGTGCAAGTGATTGGAGGTAGCTTTTCCAAGACCCAGGAATGGACCTTGTGAGGGGGTCATCTCTCTCCACCTCACACCATAAATCACAGAAAAGAAGAAATAGAATCCTTCTCTGAAAATCAAATGCTGAGGGAATATGTTTAAATTAGACAAGTCTTACAAGAGGTGGTTCTAGGAGTGTTAAAAATTTACTGGAAAGAACGACACCTGTTACCACAAAAGCACATTTAAGAACATAACCTAAATGCTCTATAAAGCAACTACACAATTCAAAAAAGCCAAGCAACCCAGTAAAACAATTCAAGACCTGAAAGACAAAATAGTCATGTTAAGAAAGACTGAAATTCAACTTCTTGAGATGAAAAATTCATTACAATAATTTCATAATACAATAAAAAGTGTTAATAGAAAAATAGGTGAATCCCAGGAAATAATCTCAGAGTTCAAAACTCATTCTTCAAATCAATTCAATCAGATAAAAATACCGAAAAAAATTAAGAAAAGTGAGCAAAACCTTTGAGAAATATGGAATTATGTGAAGAGACCAAATTTATATCTCATTGACAGTCCTAAGAGAGAAGAGATGATAGCAAGTTGGAAAATATATTTGATGATATAGTCCCCCAAAACTTTTCTAATCTCTCTAAAGGCTTACATGCAAATTGGAAAATTACAGAAAACCCCAGACAGATACTAAGCAAGATGACCATCCACAAGGAATATAGTCATTAATTCACCAAAAAAATACAAAAGAAAAAATCTTAAAGGCAGCTAGAGAGAAGGGGCAGGTCACCTACGGAGGGAACCCCATCAGGCTAGTAGCAGACATCTCAGCAGAAACCTTACAAGCCCAAAGAGATTGGATGCCTATTGTCAGTGTCTTTAAAGAAAATAAATTCCAGCCAAGTATTTTATATTCTGCTAAACTAAGCTTCATGAGTGAAGGAGAAATAAAATCCTTCTCTGACAAGCAATATACTGAGAGAATATGTTTTAACAAGACAAATCTTACAAGAAGTCCTTAAGGGACTGCTAAACATAGACAAAAAAGGATGACACCTGATACCAGAAAAGCACACTTAAGGACATAGACCACAGGTACTATAAAGCAACTATGTAATCAACTCTATAAATGCCCCCACTTAAAAGACACAAAGTGGCAAGCTGGATGAAAAAGCGTGATTCAGCCATCTTTGGTGTTCAAGAGACCCATATCACATGTAACAAAACCAAGAGGCTCAAGTAAAAGAGTTGAGTAAAATCTACTATGCAAACAGAAAACTAAAAAGACCAGTAGTCACTACTCTGGTATTGATAAAACAGCCTGTAAACCAATAAAAATTAAGAAGAACAACAAAGGGGATTACATAATAATAAAGGGTACAATTCAACAAGAAAGGCTTAACTATCCTAAATATATATGCATCAAAGATTAGAGCACCCAGATTCATAAAATGTTCTTGGCTTATGAAGTGACTTAGAGAACCACATACCAGGTGTGGGAGACTTCAGTAGCACACTGACAGCATTAGACAGGCCATCAGGGCAAAAAGCTAAAACAAACAAACTAACTAACATACAAAAAAAAATTCTCTGGACTTAAACTCAACACATTACCAATTGGAACTCTACAGAACACTCCATTCAAATACAGCAGAATATACATTCTTCTCATTGGCACATGAAACATATTCTAAGATTGAACACATGCTTGGTCATAAAGGAAGAAAGCCTGAATAAATTTTAAAAAATTGTAATTATACAAAGTATACTCTTGGACCACATTGCAATAAAAATAAATACAAAAAGATCTCTCAAAACCACACAAAATACATGGAAATTAAACCACTTGTTCCTAAGTAACTCCTGGGTGAGCCTTAAAATAAAGGCAGAAACAAAACAATTTTTTGAAATTTATGAAAATAGAAACACAACGTAGCAAAATTTCTAGGATGCAGCAGAATCAGTGTTAAAGTAAATGTTTATAGTCCTAAATACTTTCATCAACAAAGTAGAAAGGTCTGTGAAGATTAAGATGGCAGATAGCAGGCAAGACAAGCTTGCAGCTACAGCTTACATGGAGAAAGCAGCATGTGGAGACTCAAATCGTGAACTTTTGCTCCAGGAACTACAACAGGAACATACCAGGAAAGCTGAGAGAATCCACAGACCCTTTGAAGGAATTGGACTACCCCTGCAGGCTCCCTGAGATGCCAAAAAACTGTGAGTCAGCTTGCTTTATCAATAAGGAGGCTCGTGGTCTGGGACAAGTTCTTAGCCTGCATGCAAGAGAGGGCATTCCTGTGCTCTGGGGAGGAGAGCATAACAATTGTGAGGCATTGAAATAACTACTGCCCTGTTATAGCAGAAAGAAAAACTGGACTAAAGCCAGTTGACATGCACCCACAGAGGGAGCATTTAAATCATCCTTAGCCAGAGTGGAATCGTCAATAGTAGAAGTCATAACTGAGTTCCTGGAAGCCTTACCACAGTGAGCTAAAAAGCTCTGGGTCACATAATAAATTTGAAAGGCAGTCTAGGCCACAAACACTACATTTTGTAGGAGTGACCTATTGCTGAGCTGGGCCAAGAATCGGAAGACTGGGGTGGGTGGTATGCAGTCTACTGGGACACCAGCTAGGGTGGCTAAATAAGGGCTGGCATTCCCCCTCACCTAACCCAAGGTTGCACAAATTGTGACACCAAAAGAGAACCCTTTCTTCTGCTTGAGGAGAGGAGAGGAAATAGTGGGGAGGGCTTTGTCTTGCATTGTAGATGTCAGCTTATCCACATAAGATAGGGCATTGGTCAGAGTTGTGAGGCCCCTATTCCAGAACCTAGCTTGCGGGGGACATTTCTAGACACACCCTGGGCCAGAAAGAAGCCCACTTTCTTGAAGGGAAGGACTTAGTCTTGGCAGAATTTGTCATCTGCTAACTGAAGAGCCCTTGGCCCCTGAAATACCCAGATACTACACCAAGGACCTTGGGTTAGACTCTAAGACTTGACTGTTTCAGCTGAGACTCAGCACATTACCAGCTGCTGTGGCTATGGGACAAGACTCTTTTTGACTGAAAAAAGTAGAGAGAAAAATGAAGGGGACTTTGAGCTGCACACTAGGTACCAACTCAGCCACAGTAGGATAGAGTACCATGGTTCTTTGGATCCTTGCTTCCAGGACTTGGCTTCTGGATGGCATTTCTGGACCTTCCTTGGGCCAGAGGGGGCCCATTGCTTTGAAGGGTGAGTCCAAGACCAGGCAGTATTCACTACAAGTGACTGAAGAGCTCTTGGGCCTTTCAGAAAACATTAGAGGTAGTCTGGCAGTACTCTCCATGGGCCTGTGTTGGGGTGGCCATGAGGTGAGCTTTCTCTGCATTTATAAAGGGAAGAGAGAGTGGAAAGGACTGCATCTTGCATTTTGAGTGCCAACTAAGCCACAGTATATTACAGCACCAGGTATGTACTTCTGTGGTTTTTACAATAGTTCCTAGCTTTCAGATGGCACCTCTGAACCTGCCTGGTGCCTAGGGAAACTTGCCATCCTGAAGGGAAAAACAAAGGCCTGGCTGGCTTCACATCCTGCTGATTGTAAAACCCCAGGGCCTTGAATGAACATAGACAGTAGCCCAGGAGTGGTTACAGTAGGCTTTGGGCAATATCCAGTGCAGAACTGGCATCCAGTCTGGCCCAGTGCAGTCCTAGTGTTGGTGACCACAAGGGAGCTTGTATCACCCCACCCCAGATTCAGGTGGCTCATAATAGGAAGACTGCATATGTTTGGGAGAAAGTAAGGGAAGAGAACAAGAGTTTCTGTTTAATAATCCAAAGAATTCTCCTGGATCTTATCCAAGACGATCAAGGTGGTATATTTATGAGTGTGCAAGAACCATAGCATTACTGGGCTTGGGGTGCCTTCTAAAACAGACACAGCTGGAGCACAACACTCAAGTAATTTCAAATACATGAAAAGGCTTCACAAAGAGAAGGACAAACAATCCAAGACTGTGAAGACTATAATAAATACCTAACTCTTTAAATGCACAAAGATGAATATCTGCAAATATCAAGACGAACAAAAAATCATATCCTTACCAAATGAAATAAATATGTGACCTTTCAGACACATAATTCAAAACAGTTGTGTTGAGAGAACTCAAAAAATTTTAATACAACATAGGAAAGAAATACAAAATTCTATTAGATAAATTTAACAAAGAGATTAAAATAGTTAAAACGAATGAAGCAGAAACTCTGGAGCTGAATAATGTAATTTGAATACTGAAGAATTCATCAGAGTATTTTAACTGTGGACTTGATCAAGCAGAAGAAAGTATTAGTGAATTTAAAGACAGGCTATTTGAAAATACATAGAGGAGACAAAAGAAAAAAAAAGAATACAAAGAATGAAGCACACCTACAAGATCAAGAAAATAGCCTTCAGAAGAGAAATCTGAGAGTCTGCGGTCTTAAGAGGCTACAGAGAAACAGATAGGGGTAGAAAGTTTACTCAAAATTATAATAAAAAATAACTTCCCAAACCTAGAGAAAAATATCAATATCCATGTACAAAAAGGAATATAGAACACCAACCAGATTTAATCCAAAGAAGACCACCTCAAGGCATTTAATAATTAAACTTGCAAAGGTCAAAGATAAATAAAGTTTCTTAAAAGTAGCAAGAAAAAAATAAAACAATAACATACAATGAAGCTCCAATACATCTTGCAGCTGACTTTTTAGTGGAAACCTTACAGACCAGGAGAGAATGGCATGACATATTTAAAGTACTGAAGAAAAAAAAAGGTTAACCTTGAATAGTATATCCAGCAAAAATATCTTTCCAACTTGGAGTAATAGACTTTCCAGACAAACAACATATTTTATGAACTCCAGAACTGTCCTTATATCAACTCTAGAACTGCTCTACAAGAAATGCTAAGGAGAGTAATTTAATCAGAAAGAAAAGACATTAATAAGCAATAAAAAATCTGACAGTAGAAAACTCACTGGTAATAGTAAGTACAAAGAAAAACACAGAATATCATAACACAGTAACCATGATGTGTTAACTACTCTTACGTTACATAGAAAGACTAAATGATGAACCAATTAAGAATAATAACCACAGCTATTTTGCAAAACATAGAGTTTAATAAGATATAAAGATAAACAACAAAAAGTTAAAAAGCAAGAGTATGAGATTAGAGTGTAGAGTTTTTATTAGAATTCTTTTGTTTGTTTTTAATGCACACAGAGTTAAGCTGTTATCAGGTTAAAATAATGGACTATAAGAGTATTTGCAAGCCTCATGGCAAACTCAAACAAACAAAATACAATGAATACACAAAAAATAAAAAGCAAGAAAAGAAATTTTACCATGAGAGAAAATCACTTTCGAAAAATAAAGAAAGAAAATTAAGATGGAAGAGAGGACAAAAACAGTTAAAAACATAACAAAATGGCAAGAGTAACACCGTACTTATCAATAATAACATTGTATGTAAATGGACTAAACTCTTTTATCAAAAGACATAGAGTTACTGAATGGAACAAAAAAACAAAAAAAACCCTAATGATCTGTTATAAGAAATATGATTCACCTATAAAGAAACACATAGGCTAAAAAAAAAAGGGGGATGGAAAAACATATTCTATGCCAATGGAAACCAAAAAGAACAGGAATACATATACTTACATCAAAAAAAGGTAGATTTTAGTACAAATACTGTAAGAAGAGACAAAGAAGGTTACTATATAATGATAAAGATTTCCAGCAAGACAATATAGCAATTATAAGTATATATGCTCCCAAAACTGGAGCATCCATATATATAAAGCAAATATTATTCAAGCTAATGACTAAAGATAGAGATAGACCCAAATATAATAATAGCTGGAGACTTCAGTACTCCCCTTTTAGTATTAGGGAGATCATCTGGAGAAAATTTCAGCAAATAAGCATCAAATCAACCTGCAGTATAGACCAAATGGGCCTAATACACATTGACAGAACATTTCATCCCACTGCCAAAGAATACACATCCTTCTCCTCAGCATATGGATTATTGTCAAAGATAGACCATATATTAGGTCACAAAACAAGTTGTAAAACTTCCAAAATTTTGAAATAATATCAAGCATCTTTCCTGACCACAACGGAAAAAATTAGAAATCAATAACAAGAGGAATTTTGGAAACTATACAAATACATGGAAATTCGACAATATGCTACTGAATGACCATGGAGCAATGAAAAATTTAAGAAGGAAATTAAAAAATGTCTTGAAACAAATTATAAAGAAAACACAGCATACCAAAACCTACGGTATATAGCCAAAGCACCAGTAAGAAGGAAGTTTATAGCTATACACGCCTACATCAAAAAATAAGAAAACTTCAAATAAACTACCAAAGAATTCATCTTAAAGAAATAGAAAAGCAACAGCAAACTAAATCCAAAATTAGTAGAAGAAAAACCAGACTACAAATAAAAGACATTGAAATGAAGAAAACAATACGTAGTTCAAATAAATAACATTAGAGACAAAAAAGAAGACATTACAAAAAGTAGAGGAGGAGGGAATATTTTCAAACTCATTCTATGAGGCCAGTGTTATCCTCATACAAAAAACATAGAAAACAACATTTAAAAAAAACCTACAGGCCAGTATCAATGATGGATATTGATGCAAAAATTCTCATCAAAATACTAGCAAGCCAGCTGGGTGCAGTGGCTCACGCCTGTAATCCCAGCACTTTGGTAGGCCAAGGCGGGTGGATCACCTGAGGCCAGGAATTTGAGACCAGCCTGGCCAACATGGTGAAACCCTGTCTCTCTACTAAAAATACAAAAGTTAGTCAGGTGTGGTGGTGGGCACCTGTAATCCCACCTACTCGGGAGGCTGAGGCACGAGAATCACTTGAATCCGGGAGGCAGAGGTTACAGTGAGCTGAGATTGTGTCATTACACTCTAGCCTGGGCAACCCGGAGGTTACAGTGAGCTGAGATTGTGTCATTATACTCTAGCCTGGGCAACAAGAGTGAAACTCTATCTCAATACAAAACAAAACAAAACAAAAAACAAACAAACAAGAAAAAAAAAAAAACTAGCAAACCAAATTCAACAATACTTTAAAGAGATCATGCATCATGACCAAGCAAGGTTTATCCTAGGGATGCAAGGATGGTTCAACATATGCAAATCAATCAGTGTGATACATCATATCACCAGAATAAAGGACAAAAACCATATCATTATTTCAATTGATGCTGAAAAAGCATTAGATAAAATTCAACATCATGATAAAAACCCTTAAAATACTGTGTGTAAAAGGAACATATCTCAAAATAATAAAAGCCATATATGACAAAACGTACAGCTAATATCATAATGAATGTGAAAAAACCTGAAAGTCTTCCTCTGAAATCTGGAACATGACAAGGATGGCTACTTTCTCCACTTTGTTCTACATAGTATTAAAAGTTCTAGCTAGAGCAGTCAGAACAGTGAATGAAACGAAGGGCATCCATATTGGAAAGGAAGAAGTTCAATTATCATTGTTTGCAGATGATGTGATTATTTATTGGGAACAACCTGAAGACTCCACCAAAATACTACTAAAACTGATAAACAAATTTAATTAAGTTGCAGAATAGAAACTCAACATACAAGAACTAGTAGTATTTCTACAAGTCAATAACAAAAATTTTGAAAAAGAAATAAAAATGTTATCCCATTTACAACAGTCACAAATAAAATTAGATACCTAAGAATGAACAGCCAAATAAGTGAACGATTTCTGTAATGAAAACTATAAACACTGATTAGAGAAACTGAAGAAGATACACGAAAACGTAAAGGTATTCCACGTTTTGGGATTGGAAGAATCAATATTGTTAAAATGTTCATAATACCCAAAGCAGTCTACAGAATTAATGCAATTCTTCTCAAAACATCAATGACAGTCTTCATAGAAACAGAAAAAAATAGTCATAGAATTTATATGGAATAACAAAGACTCAAAATAACCAAAGGCGGTCTAAACAAAAAGAATATTACTAGTGGAATCACACTGCCTGACTTCAAATTATACTACAGATCTGTAGTAACCAAAAAAAGCATGGTACTGTTAATAAAACAGATACAGAAACCAATAGAACAGAATAGAGAACCAATAAACAAATCCACATACCTACACTGCACTCATTTTCTACAAAAGGGGCAAGAACATACACTGGGAAAACAACAACAGTCTCTTCAATAAATGATGCTGGGAAAAACAGATATCCATAAGCAGAAAAATGAAACTAGACCACTGTCTCTAACCATATACAAAAATCAAATAAAAATGGAGTAAATTCTTAAATATAAGATCTCAAATTGTGAAACTACTGCAAGAATACACTGGGGAAACTCTCCAGGGCAATGGCCTGGGCAAAAATTTCTTGAGTAGTACCCCACAAGAACAAGCAACCAAAGCAAAAATGGACAAATGGGATCACACCAAGTTAAAAAGCTTCTGCACAGCAAAGGAAACAAACAACAATATGAAGAGACAACCCATAGAATGGGACAAAATATTTGCAAATAATACATATGACAAGTGTTTAATAACCAGAATATATAAGGAGCTCAAACAACTCTATAGGGAAAAATGTAATAATCTCATAAAAAATAAACAAACAATATGAATAGGCATTTCTGAAAAGACATACAAATGGTAAACAAGCATACAAAAAGGTTCTCAATATCACTGGTTATCAGATAATTGCAAATCAAAACTACTATGAAATATCATCTCATTCCAGTTAAAGGGGCATATATCCAAAAGACAGGCAATTATAAATGCTGGTGAGGATGTGGAGAAAATGGAACCCTCGTACACTGTTGGTGGGAATGTAAATTAGTACAACCACTATGAGGAACAGTTAGAGGTTCCACAAAAAAAAAACAAAATAGAGGGACCATATGATCCAGCAATCCCACTGCTGGCTATAAACTCAAAGGAAACCAGCATATATATGGACTCCCATGTTTTTTGCAGCACTGTTCACAATAGCCAAAATGTGGAAGCACACTAAGTGTTCATCAACAGATGGATTGATAAAAAAAGTAGTAATTGTACACAATGGAATACTATTCAGCCATAAAAAGAATGAGATCCTGTCATTCGCAACAACCTGGTTAGAACTGGAGATCATTATGTTAAGTTAAATAAGCCAGGCACAAAAAAGACAAACATCACATGTTTTCACTTATTTTGGTGAAGTAAAGATGAAAACAATTGAACTCATGGAGATACAGAATAGAAGAACCTTTACCAGAGGCTGTGATGAGTAATGGGGGTTAGGGGGTAGAGGTAGACATGGTTGATGCATACAATACATAGAAATAACGAAAAGGAATTAGTATTTGATAGCACAACAGAGTGACTACAGTCAACAATAATTTAATTGTACATCATACAACAACTAAGAGAGTATAATCAGATTGTTTGCAACAAAAAAGATAAATGCTTGAAGAAATAGATATCTTATTTTTCAAAATGTGATGATTACACTTTGCATGTCTGTATTAAAACATCTCAGGTACCCCATAAATATAGACACCTAATATGCATCCACAATAATTTAAAATAAAATTTTAAAAAGTACAGCTCCAACATATTTCCGGGAATCATGAAAGTGACATGCATGCCAGTTGTTGTGCAAATGGCTGAGATTGTGCACCTACTCCAGAATGCATTGAGGAGTCTTAGCCTCTTACTGCTGACTGACCTTGAATCTCTGTGCTAGCAAAAAGGGAAGGCTACATCAGAATTGTCACCTAACTGGTAGAGTGTTGAAGGCATTTAACAAAATATACAGAGCCCCTTGATAAGGACTGGGAGACTTATTGGTCCTCTATGTCTAAGATAATTTCTGTCAAATCATTAGATGTCCAGTAAACTGCGTTAGTATTGTCTTCAGTGGCCAGACACAATAAAGAATACAGACTTTTAAAAATGTATTCAGAAAACTCACTAACAAAAACAACAATTACAACAAGCAACAGCAGCAACAAATTATTGGATGGATGAGAATCTCATTTGTAGAGTTGTCAAATTA
Organism: Colobus angolensis palliatus; assembly: GCF_000951035.1. Classification (NCBI taxonomy): domain Eukaryota; kingdom Metazoa; phylum Chordata; class Mammalia; order Primates; family Cercopithecidae; genus Colobus; species Colobus angolensis. The sequence continues at coordinate 2,229,880 of NW_012114699.1, read as the reverse complement.
TATTATATAAAATGTATAGTGTTCAACAACAAAACATTATGAGCCATGCAAATAAACAATAACGCATAACCATTACACAGGGTGCAAAAACTAAACAGAAACTTTCTCAGTAATTCCAGATATTGGACTTAAGTTGGCAACTACTTTAAATCTGGTATTTTTAATATCTTGAAAAACTAAATGAAGTTATGTCTAAAAAACCAAAGGAAGTTATGAGATTACTATATCATAAAAAATAGAATATCAATAGAAATATAAAATCAAATAGAAATTCTGAAATTAAAAAGTACAATGAAATGAAAATTTTCAATACGGTGGTTTAAGGACAAATTTGAGCAGATAGACAAATGAGTTCACATAAAGATAAGTCAGTTGAGCTTATCCAGTATGAGGAAGAGAAAAAATTTTTAAATTGAATAAAAATAAACAGAACCTCAAAGCTCTGTGGAACCTCCTCAAGAATGCTAGCATATGTATAATGAGGGTCACAGAATTATAGGAAAAAGAGAAATAATATTTGAAATAATAATGTTTAAAATCTCCCCAAACTTGATTAGAAACATTAATCTACATATCCAAGAAATTCACTGAATTTCAATTAAGACAAATTCAAAAAGTTCTACCCTAGATATATCATAATCAACTGTCAAAAGACAGAAAATCTTGAATGCAGCAGTGGAGTAGCAACTTACCACATAAAAGAAACCCTTAACAGAATTTACAAATGAAATATTAGAAAACAAATTGTCCAGAAAACAATGAGATGAAATATTTGAACTGATGAAAAGAAGAAAATATCAAATAAGACTTCTAGATCTAGCATTTTTTCCTTCAAAAATAAAGAAAATCAAGACTATCTATGTTTTATGGATAAGCCTCCATCAAAGAGACGAACACATTAATATGAAGATTAGAAAAAAGAGTATCTATGTGTTTATGTGTAGAGTGACTGTAATTACATTTAGCCATCATTCATTCTTAGGTAGTACTTAGGGGTAGATTACCTAGAGGTAGATTATTGAATGACAAAATATATCCTATATTTTAAAGTGCTTATCTCATAGTGTATTTTTTTTTTCTTATAACATGGTTGAGAAAATTTTATTTAAAATGATCTCCAAAGTTTGGCTCAGATGAATGATAGTTCTTCCACTCACTGAAGCCAGGAAAATTGGAAGAGAAACATATTTAAAGTCAGAGTTGGATTCAGTTCTTGACATGATCAGTTTGCTATTCCTGTGAGACACCCAGGTGGATACGTTCAATAAGCAATTGGATGCGGATGTATAGAACTCAAGAGGTTTGGGCTGAATATATAAACTTTGGAGGCATTAGCACATAAATGTTAATTGATGTCGTAGGAAAAAATAAGGTCAAAATGAGCATAGAGTCAGATGAGCCAAAACTCGAGAAAAATAAATCCAATTATTATTGAATAAATCCAATATTAACATAAAATATATGTCTACATGAAACAAAACAGCAGAATAATCAGAGAGGTAGGACAGTAGGCAACTATTGTTAGAAAAAGAAGGAATAAATAGATTTATATCACTGACTAAAGATGAAGAACTCTAAGATGCTTCATAAGTCTCTAACATAGGCAATATTTTGTTATATCAAGGCATACTGGTATGATTCCCTGAGATATGGTATAATCTCTTAATCTGTACAGTGTTGCTGGAACAGAATACCGTAGGGTGAGTGTTTTCAAAAAAAAAAAAAATGTTTATTTAGCTCATGATTCTGCCGACTGAGAAGTTCAAGAAGCATGGTGTCAGCATCTGTTCAGCTTCTGGTTGTCTTTCATTCTCTGTCACAACATGGCAGAAGGTCAAACAGGAAGCAGACATGTGCAGAAAAGCAAAACCTGAGAGATATCTTGACTTTATAACAATCCACTCTCATGAGAAATAATCCATTCCTGTGAAAACTAATCCAGTCTTGCTAGAGTGAGAACTTACTCAGTACCATGAAAATGGCACCAAGCCATTTATGAAGGATCTGCCTTCACCTGACACCTGCCATTAGGTCCCATCTCCCAATACTGTTTCATTGAGGATCAAATTTCAACACGATTTTTTTGGGGACAAACCATATCCAACCATAGCAAGGTGAAATAATTTTGTCAAAATAATTCTTGTTCATTTCTGGACTTACTGAAGTATATAATAGCTTTTTCTGAGACCACAGAGGGGGAATAATGAAAAAGATGTTGATCAGGTATTCAGTTGTTTCTTGTATAGCGAAGCTTACATTTTGAATACACTTAACTTCAAGGGAAACGATAGTATAGATAGCACTGTTGTCTTCTTCCACAGGTGTATGAAGCATCTGATACCTTTGCCTTGTGGCAGGGAGGAAAGTCAGGTAATCTAATCTCTTATGCAATTTTTCTTAACTCCTTAAGGTATCATTTGATTTATTCTGAGTCTCCCAAGTATATTATTTTTCCATGACATTCATAATATTTGATGATAATGTAGCATTCTAGCATTCTTGTTCTTTAAATTTTTATCTTACTTATACTATTTTTCATTGGCTAAAGTTACTGCATGCCCTCTCCTTGGCTTACATTTAAAAAGATTTATTATGATTTATTCTGCAGGGAGTTCTGCTGCTATGAAGTAGGCCCTAAGTGTTCTCTAGTGGGCCATTAATTTGTCAAATGCTCCTGTATTTTTCCAAAAGCCAATTTTTTCCTGTATAACTAAAATAAGAAGTTAGAATATGCACTATACTGTCTATCAGGCTTCCTTTTATCTGGCTATTAGAATAGAGATGATAGTAGCCTGAAAGCCCTAAATAAATTATATTTAATGATTTATTTTATCAAAGAAACTTCCCTCCATGCCAACAAAAGAAACATGAGTTATATTCATACTTACATGTGTGCGCTGCAGATTTGAGTGTACCTTTAATTAGCTTTATAGTTTTAAAAAATAAGAGCAGTGTAAGTCTGTGTGTATTTGCTAACAGACCTATTCAAGGAACTGTTCATGTAGGTTCTGGTTCATCTAAAAGTCACCTAGTGTCTTTCCATTTTTATATATCCATTTTATATATCTAGCTCCACTGTCTTGTTAAAAACAATGACCTTTGAGCCCTTGCAAGGCTCTAAATCAGCAATTCCATTATGGTTGTTTAACTTCAAAGGTATAGAATTAAACTAATATTTAAACTGTTTTTCAACAAGGGTTAAAAGAATTGTTTAACCCTCCTTTAAACGTGTTCATTTATAACCCCAATTTCCTTATTACACTGGTCAATTTCAGACACTGAATCTCATTATAACTTCTAGTGTCAGGGACATATCTTTGTAATAAGGGAATATGTTCTCACACACCATTATGTGCACATGAGCAATACATTGACCTGTAACATAACTGAATATATGGTATAACAGAAAGCTTTCAAACAAAACTTAATAAATAATTCCTCAACATAAAATATCAATTCTGTTTTAGATCTGTCATATGATTGCTTTATGAAGTGAATAATTTAAATAATGTGTTTATCTGCCACAACCCCTAATTCAGAACAGTTATGTACTTGAGGACGAAGAAAACAGAACAATATAAAACAGACCTCATGACAAGAGGACAGGGAGTACTGAAAATAAATGAGCCATGCTAAGCCCAGTGATATTCATCTACAACAGAAAATGTTAGTAGCTAACCGTTGTGATTTGAACTTAGCATTAATTTTCATTTCTTTGCTATAAATTGGCCACATGCTATTAGTAGCAGGCCAACCTGGTTGCTACAATATTCTTCTCCATGGCATATAAATTATAGGCTTTAAAGCAAAAAATGCTTGAGTAGCACGGGAAGGTTATACTGTTCTGTTTGTGTTGAAGAACTGAACTTTCTAAGACCATTACGTACCTTCTAGTTAAACTTGGTGAGAACAATGGACACAATGTTGCAAATTCTTTTTTATTAGTTAACCATACTTTGTGTACTAATAAATATTGAATGATAGCATCATTACAAAAATTTTCGGTTGATTCTACTAGATAATGGAGTCTTAATAATAATATTCACTTTACTCCAGCTTTTTCACTGAACTAGAAACAGAAGGCATCAGAAGCACTCTCAAAAGTTTTATTATACTCCCAAGATAGTGAGAACATGGTACCCAACAGGAAGTGTTTCAGTCCTTGCCCTCATTCTTCCCTCCTTATGCAGCCCCCAGTGTCTATCATTCTCATCTTTATGTTCATATGAACTCGTGATTTAGCTCTTACTTATAAGTGAGAACATACAATATTTGCTTTTCTATTCCTGCATTAGTTTGCTTAGGATAATGGCCACCAGCTACATCCACGATGCTGCAAAGGACATGATTTTGTTTTTTATTGCACTGTGGTATTTCATGGTGTATATGTATCACATTATCTTTATCCAATCCATCACCGATGAGTATCTAGGTTGATTACATGTCATTGCTATTGTGAATAGTGCTGCAATGAAGAAACAAGTTCATGAACCTTTTTGGTAGAATTATCTATTGTCCTTTGTGTACATACCCAGTATATAGGATTCCTGGGTTGAATGATAGCTCTGTTTTGAGTTCTTTGAGGAATCACCATACCGCTTTCCACAGTGGCTACACTACTTTACATTCCCACCCACAGAATATAAGCATTCCGTTTCTCTACGACCTCGCCAATATCTGTTACTTTTTTTACATGCTAATAGTAGCCATTCTGATTGATGTGCAATGGTAACCTACTGTAGTTTTGATTTGCGTTTCTCTGATAATTAGTAACATTGAGCATTTTTCATGTGTTTCTTGGCTGCTTGTACGTCTTCTATGGAGAAGCATCTATTCATGTCTTTTGCCCACTTTTTAATGGTATTACTTTTTTTCTCGATGATTCATTTCGGTTCTGTATAGATTCTGGATATCAGTCCTTTGTTGGATGAATAGTTTTCAAATATTTTCTACCATTCTGTAGGTTGTTTACTTTTTTGAGAGTTTTATATTTTGTGCAGAATCTCTTTAGTTTAATTAGGTCTCATTTGTCTATTTTTTATTTTGTTGAATATCCCTTTGGGACCCACATAAATTCTTTGTCAAGGCAAATGTCTAGGTTTTTTGTTTAGAATTTTTCCTAGGTTTTTATTCAGAATTTTTATAGTATAAAGACTTTATTTAAGTCTTTAATACATCTTAATTAATGTTTTATATATACTGAAAGGTAGAGGTTCAGTTTCATTTTTCTGCATTTGGTTCGCCAGTTTTCCCAGCATATTTTATTGGATAGTTTATTGAAATGTTTATTTTTGTGGACTTTGTTGAAGATGAGTTAGTTATAGTTGTGTAGCTTTATCTCAGAGGTCTCTATTCTGTTCACTTGTATGTGTCTATATTTGTACCAATACCATAATGTTTCGGTTACTGTACCCTTGAAGTATAATTCAAAGTCAGGTAATGTGATGCCTCCAGCTTTTTTCTTTTTATGCAGATTGCTTTGGCAATTTGGACACTTTTTCAATGTCTTATTTTTAATTTTCGTGGGTACATAATAGGGGTATGTATTTGTGGTGTATATGGGATATTTTGAAACAGGCATACAATGGGTAACAATTACATCAGGGTAAATGAAATATCCATTTCCTCAAGCTTTAATCATTTGCATTACAATGGAAATATACTATTTTAGTTACTTTAAAATGTACAACAAAATTATTATTGAATATAGTCACCCTGTTGGACTATCAAATGCTAGATCTTATTCATTCTTTCTAACTAATTTTTTGGTAGCCATAAATCATCCTCTCTTGTTCCCCACCTCACCCACCACTACCCTTCCTGGCCTTGAAGGGAAGGAACCAGTCCTGGCAGGATTCATCACCTCTGACTAAAGAGCCCTTGAACTCTTTTTCAATTACATATAAATTTTAAAATAGTTTTTTTTTTAAATCTGTGAAAATGAAATTGGTAGGTTCATTGAATCTGTGGATTGCTTCGGGCTGTATGAATATTTTAACGATATTGATTCTTCTAAGTCATGAGTATGGGATGCTTTTCTATTTATTTTTTCATCTCTGATTTCTTTAAGCTGAGTTTTTTAGTTCTCCTCATAGAGATCTTTCACCTCCATTGTTAAATATATTCCTAGGTATTTTATAATTTTTATGTCTATTGTAAATAAGATTTAGTTCTTCATTGGGTTAGCAGTCAAAATGTTATTGGTGTATAGAAATCCAAATTATTTTTGTAAATTGATTTTGCATCTAGAAATTTGCTGAAGTCATTTTTCAGATCTAGGAGTCTTTTGGTGGAATCTTCAGGGTTTTCTAGGTAAAGAGTTGTATCATCAGTAAAAACAGATAATTTGACTTACTCTTTTACTATTTGGATGTATTTTATTTCTTTATCTTGCTTGATTGGTCTGGCTAGAACTTCCATTACTATGTTGAATAAGAGTGGTGAGAGTAGAAATTCTTGTCTTAGTACAGTTCTTAAAGACCGTTTTTCCAGCTTTTGCCTATTTAGTATGATGTTGACTGCAGGTCTGTCATAAATGGCACTTATTATTTTGAGGTATGTTCCTTTAATGCCTAGTTTGTTGAGGGTTTTGATCATGCAGGCAGGTTAGGGTTTATCAAATGCTTTTTCTGCATCTATTGATATGATCCTAGGTCTTTTGTTTATTTGGTGAATCACATTCATTGATTTATATATGTTGAACTATCTTTGCATCTCAACGATAAAGTCCACTTAGTTGTAGTGAATTAACTATCTGATGTGTTGACAGATTTGATTTGCTAGCATTTTTTTGAGGATTTTCACATGTATAATCATCAAGGATACTGGCCTGTAGTTTTCCATTTTTGTTGTGTCTCTGCCAGATTTTAGTATCAAGATCATACTGCTTTCACAGAATGAGGGAGGGAGAATTTCCTCCTCCTTGAATTTTTGAATAGTTTCAGTAAGATTGTAACAGCTTATATTGTATAAGCTTATATTGTATATTATATTGTATACAGCTTATATTGTATGTCTGATAGAATTCAGTTGTGAATCCATCTGGTCCAACACTTTTGGTGATAGGTAAGTTTTTATTACTGATTCAATTTCATTACTCTTTATTGATATATTTAGGATATCTGTTCATGTCTGGTTCAATATTGGGAGGTTTTCTTTTTTCCCAGGATTGTATCGATTTCTTCTAGATTTTCTGATTTGTATGCATAGAGAAATTCATAGTAGTCTGAAGTTTTATGCATTTCCGCAGGATCTATTGTGATATAATCTTTGTTATAGCTGATTGTGCTTATTTGGATTTTCTCTCTTTTTTACTTTGTTAATTTAGCTAACAGTGTATCAATTTTGTTTATCATTTCAAAAAGAAACACGTTTATGTTTCAGTGATCCTCTGTATGATTCTGGGGGTCTCGGTTTTACTTAATTCAGCTCTAACTTAGTTATTTATTTTCTTTTGTTAGTGTTGGGGGATTTTTTGTTCTTGTTTGTCTAGTTCCTTGAGGTGCAATGTTAGGTTATTAATTTGAGATCTGTCTGCTTGGTGTAGGCATTCAGTGCTATAAAATTTCTTATTAATACTACTTTTGCTGTATTCCAGAGGTTTTGGTATGTCATGTCTTTATTTTTTTGTGTATTTCAAATAACTTTTTCATATCTGTCTTAATTTCATTGTTTACCCAAAAGTCATTCAGGAGTAAGTTTTTTGGTTTTAATGTATTTGTGTGGTTTTGAGAGTTCCTCTTAATATTGATTCATATTTTTATTCCATTATGGCGTGAAAATATGTCTGGTGTGATTTTGATTTTTTGAATTTTTTGAGACTTGTTTTGTGACTGAACACATGGTCAGTCTTCAAGTATAGTCCATGTGCAGATGAGGAGAAGGTATATTCTTTGTTTGTTAGGTGAAATATTATGGAGATGTCTTTTAGGTACAATTAGTCAAGTGTTGAATTTAAGTCCAGCGTTTTTTGTTAGTTTTCTGCCTCAGTGATTTGGGCAATGCTGTCAGTGGGACGTTGAAGTCCTCCACTTTAATTGTGCGGCTGTTAAAATTCTTTACTTATGTCTAGAAGTAATTGTTTCATAAATCTGGATGCTCCAATCTTAGGTGTATACATCTTTAGAAGAGTTAAATCTTCTTATTGAATTAATCCATTTGTTATTATGTAATGCCCTTCTTTGTCCTTTTTTAATGTTGTTGGTTTAAACTTTATTTTATCTAATGCAAGAATAGTGACTCTTGCTCTCTTCGTTTTCCTTTGCAAAATAGATCTCTCCCCATTTCTTTACTTTGAGCTTGAGTGTCATTAAACGAGAGATGGGTCTCTTATAGAAAGAAAAAAGATGGGTCTTGTTTTTATTTTTTTTAAATCTAATTTGCCACTCCATGTCTTCTATATGGGGCATTTAGGCCATTTTTGTTCAAGGTTAATATTGATATGCGAGGTTTTATTCCTGTCATATTGTTGTTAGCAAGCTGTTTTGTAGTCTTGATTGTGTATTTGCATTATAAGGTCTGTGGGCTATGTGCTTGTGTGTTTTGGGATAGTAAGTATTGATCTTTTGTTACCATGGCTAGAAATCACTTATGCATCTCTTGTAGGTGCAGTCTGGTGGTGATGAATTCCCTTAGAGATATATTGTCTACGAAAGACTATTTCTCCTTTATTTATGAAGCTTAGTTTGATAGGATATGAAATTCTTGGCTAGCATTTCTTTACTTTACCAATGCTAAAAATGGACCCCCAATCTTTTCTGGCTCATAAGGTTTCTGCTGAAAATTCTGCTGTTAGTTTGATGGGTTTCCCTTTACAGTTATTATAGATGCCTTTAAGATTTTTTTTCTTTTACACTGATAGTCTGACATCTGTGTGCCTTGAGGATGATCATCTTGTACCAAATCTCAAGAGAGTTTTCTGTATTTCTTCCACAAATACATTTTCTAAGTTGCTTACTTTCTCTCTTTCTCTCTCAAGAATGCCAGTAAGTCATATATTTGGTGGCTTTATACAATTACATATTTCTTAAAGCCTTTGTTGATTTTTATAAATTCTCTTTTCTTTCTTTTTGTCTGACTGGTTTGATTTGAATGACTATTTTTAAGCTCTAAAATTCTTTCTTCTGCTTAATTTAGTCTGTTGCTAAGGCTTCCATGTGTATTGTGAAATTCTTATAGTGATATTTTCAATTCCAGCATTCTTTTTGGTTCTTTATTAATACAGTTATCCTATCTTTCAAATCTTGGACTATTTTTCTGTTTCCTTTGTGTTAGATTGGAACTTTCCCTTAGGTCTCATTGAGTTTTTTTGTCCACTAAATTCTGAATTCTATATCTGTCATTTCCCTGCTGCACCACAGTCTCTGTACAGGAATAGTGGTGTGGCTCAGGCTGCTTATCCCAATGAGCAGTCACTCCCAATTTGTGCAGATATGCCTGGGTGTGAAGCAAAGATGGCACACACACACACACGCTAGTATCTCTAAACAGGAAGGGTGAGGAAATTTAAGTTGCTAGTCCAAGGAAGCAGTGCTCCAAATGCCTGGAGTTATGACTGGTATGGAGTGGAAAGGGTCCCAATACAGAAAGGTCTCTGCTCAGGAAGGGTGGGGGGGGGGCTCAGGCTGCTAACTTGTGATTGGGCGCTTCAAATGCCTGAAGATATGCCTGGGGGTGAAGCAGAGAGTGGCCCGCTGTGCCACAATCTCAAGAGAGGAAGCTAAGGCACCCAGGAATGACACATGCAGATGGTTTCCAAATTGCCAAACTGGCTCTGGCTGCAAGTCTCACTGTCCAGGAGAAACCACGGCTGCAGAAACTCTCATTTGACTCCAGACCTGTAATGGGAGAGAGAACAATTCCAGCACCTACCATAGGGGTGCTTTCCACACTTGTCATTCAATTCTGGCTTTGGAAGCCCTTACACAACTCCAGAGCATGCATTCCAATCTGTAGCTTGAGACGGAAATGTCTGCATGGCCACACTGATGGGTCAGTGAAGAATGACTGACGTTGTAAAAGCCTGGATTGAAAATTGTTTCCTCAGCTTGGTCTCAGGTCTGGGAAAATGCCGGCAACTTTGTCTGTTATCTTGACCTCTCAGAGTCTCCAAGCCTCTCCCAAAATTAGCTCCAGGGTTTAGAAGAAACAAAGTGCTCTCCCTTGGCCTTAGCTTCATGGATCCCTTAGTGGAAAGAAGAGTCCCCATGGGCAACTCTCTTCCCCTGTCATATATTAGAGCTTCGCTCTTTTGATCAGCCAAATTCCATCATGGGTGCTGTTTGCTCGCTTACATTTCCCTGGGATCTGGGATGTCCTTCACTATTCCAGTGGATTCCCATTTTCCTTCTTGAATTAAAGCTCACAGAGTTGATCTTCATGCACTACTTTTCCATTTCTAAGTGACCGATATTTGCTAAAAGCCTCTAATCTGCCATCTTGGAAGAAAAAATATTCATACAAGTCTTGATAGAAGGTTCATTTTATGTTTTTTTTGTTTTAATCAGTAGAAAGGAGTTCAGAAAAAGCATTATCCTGTTGTCAGTGTAAGTCACTTGATATATTTTATATAATGATACAATCGATAGCAAGGTTTAAGGGTAACAAAATTGATATCTAAAAGTATTAAGTGATTATAAAATGTTTTAAATGATGAAAATAATATTTTTAAAGTTTTGAAATAAAATCCTAAATGGGTTTCTAGAAACTCCCTTATTTATCATTTAGGGTAAAGCAATGAATGGGCAATACAAATTCAGTATTTGGCAGAAAGTGCTTATTTGTTGCAGTGCTTCTGAGGCATTACCAAATAACCTGAGTACAGTTTAAGAATCACTGGTTAAAAAGGTACATTTCTACTATAATTATGTTTAGGTTGTATAGTTTCGTTTTTATAATAAGGTTAAGTTATAATCAGTACTTTGACAACATGTATAAAAACAGATATTTTAGCTCTCTTCTTTAACACTGGTATTTCTCATTTTTAAAGTCCTTTTTTATTTTTTAGAATCAAGTAGTACATGTAACTGTCCTGATTGCTGACATAACGTATCACTAGTAAATTAGATATAATTACATGCTAATATAGTAGGCAATTTTCAATCCACTTTTATTTCTGTCAGCCCAGATATATGTAAATTTGAATGATTACATTTTTGCTATTTCGTCTTTAAAAAATATTATAGCAGAAAGAGCGAAGATAACATTGTATGATGCTTACTATTTATCAAGGTGTTTTTTAAGCACTCTTAATACTTCCAACCCTGTGAGTTTGGAACTGTTGTTTTCTCCATTTTATTGATGGATAAAGTGAGGGACAAGGAGGTTCAGTGATTTCCCCTAAGTGGTGGAATGGAACCCAGACAGTCTGGCTTCAGAGACAGTATGCTTATCTGCTAGATTACATTCTGTCAGGAACAACTACTTTACAGCTTCAGATTAATCTCATCACCTTCCAGAGCTTAAATAGTTAAGATTCTGTTAGGGTGTTCTCCCTCCACCCAGAAGTCCTCCTTTGCCTTCCTCAATCTACCACTTCTTCTCTGATCCTATAAAATATGTATATCTCTGCCATTGCATGCATCCTTATGTGTTAGAACTGTCTATTTAGTTGTCTGTATTATTATAGACTGTGAGATGTTTGACGACAGAAACCATGTCTTACTTATATTTTTATCACTAGGGTTAACTTAGCAGGAGTCTGTTGTTTTGTACATACTTAATGTTTGGTGAACTAAGCTGAACTGAACACAAGTCATATGTAATGGAGGATTACTATAACCCCACCCAATGTATAAAACAATGATTAACTGCTTATTATATGCAAGGCACTATACTTTACATTTAATATACATATTATTACATTTTGTTATTAAAAATATACTTGAGAGGCAAATATTACTATCATCATTTTATTCATGAAGAGACTGAGACTCAGATAGTTAAGTGACTTTCCCAAGGTCACTGCTATTATTAAGTGACAGAGTCAGGCTTCAAATCCTAGTCTATGAGGCTTAGAAAGCCTATGCTCTTTATCAACCTGTTACGTTAATTCCAAGATGTACTTTTAAGATGAATTCTTCTACGACCCCTGATCTTACATTTGTGAAAATTCAAGGTACTATTCAAACTTCTGGATACCACATACCACCTTAACAAGCAAGAAATTGAGACTAAGTTTGGGCCTGGAGGCTCAGGCCTGTAATCCTAGCACTTTGGGAGGCTGAGATGAATGGATTGCTTGAGCTCAAGACTTAGAGACGAGCCTGGGCAACATAGTGAGACCCTGTCTCTACCACCAAAGAAAAAAATTCAGCCAAGTGTGATGGCACATGCATGTAATGCCAGCTACATGGTAGACTGAGGTAAGAGAATCTCTTAAGTCCCGGAGGTGGAGGTTACACGTGAGTTGAGATTGCACCACTGCACTCCAGCCTCCATGAAAGAGGGAGACTGTGTCTAAAAAGGAGAAGAAGAAATTAAGACTAGTCAGAGAATCAGATAATTTTAGATAGTGGAGGCAAGTCAGAGAGACAGAAATATTTAAGTCAGGAAGACACTGAATATATAGACATTCAAAACTGTAAAACATGCTTGTTGGTTTTTTCTCTCTAGTTTTTGTCTCTAAAATCACTGCAATTTATAAGTAGAATGTATTTATCTATGTTAAGGATTGGAAAGGTTGTATTCCATTCACAGTAAAGTAAATGGGAAAAAAAATCATTTACCCCAAATGTGGGTTGACTTAAAGAGAAAGGGGGAACATACATTGTGTTTGATATTCAGTGAGAAACATGAGTGCAATGGAAAATTTGAACTACATTTTCTTCAAACTAGTGCTAAGAAAAAACTGTATTTAAAATCTGATAAAATATTTGTATGCACATAAACTCCATGTGCATATGTTGTACACAGATTTTATATATGTACAAACAATGCTATACAGACAAATATTACTGTTATGGAAGATGAAAACTAATGTTAGACTCCTAGAAGTAAATTTATGCAAGTGAAGTTCACTTGGTTAGAGGTTGTCAAATATTTAACACCATTTTAACTAAATTTTATATAACACAGGAGGAACAGGGGAAAGAAAAATCACATTCTTAGTAAAACTTCAAGAGTCAATAAACTTTTACAATAGATTTTCAGTGACAAATTTTGTAATGAGGTGCCTTTTCAGTTTAAAGCTAAAGAGCTATTATGAAATATAGTGCTTATGGCAAGATCTAAGCCTGTATATATCTGTTATAGGTTCCTCAGGAGACTGAACAGGGACTTATATTTTGGAATAAGATAAGATAATTACCAGTTGATGTTAGAAACTGTTTAAGTGAAATTTCATGACAAGAAATCCTTGATGGTTTGACATGGCTTCATTTACATCAGAATAATAAGATTGCTGTACATTTCTTGAAACAATTCCTTACAAGCAATGATGATGAGCAGAGAAAAAGAAAATAAAACAAGGGAATTTTTTTACTTAGAAGTCATTTCAGAGACTCATTTTGACCTACTTTTTCTTAGATAACACCACATGGTAGTCTTCCTCATAAAAAGTTTCAGAAAATATTGAAAATTGGAAGAAGAAATGGTGACTACATTATATTCTTAGTTCTTCAGTAAGTTCAGGATCAAAAGAAGACTGCATTCAAATAGAATGAGAAGAATCTGTGCAATGCATTTCTCTCACAATTATACGAATGTATTGATTAATTTAAAAATGAAGTTCTAAGGCAATATAAAATTATTTAATCTCTAATTTGATAAATCAGCATACGTTGGAAGACTATTCACATTAATATGTGATAACAGGCATCGTTATGTTTTGACATTCACCCTTACATGAGTTGTAGTTATGTATGATGCAAAGACATGTCTGGTTGCCAGGTAGCTTGTATTGTTCCTCCATAAAAGTTTTACATGCCAGTTTTGTTACTTCAGCCTACAAGGGGCACAAGGAAGCTATCTTATAAGCAGTGCCTAAAGATCCAGAAAATATGCTCTCTATATATGAATACTACTATTAGTAGAGATGAAGTGTAGACTTTATCATATTAGTCTAGTTATCTGGCTCCCAGTAGATATTTCATAAATGTTTGTTGAATGAATTAAATTCAAATAATTTCATTAAAAAGGAGATATTTCATTCACAATGTTATTTCTAAACCTTTTCAACTTCTGGGGTTGAAATAAGACAACTGAGCTGGATGTTCTTGCAGAACAGTAAAGTATATCAGTCTGTTCTCGCATGCTATAGGAGAAAAAAAAACGAGGCCGGATGCGGTGTGGTGGCTCATGCCTGTAATTCCAGCACTTTGGGAGGCTTAGACAGGCGGATAACTTGAGGTGGAGAGTTTGAGACCAGCCTGACCAACATGGAGAAACCCCATTCATACTAAAAATACAAAATTAGCCAGGCGTGGTGGCATATGCCTGTAATCTCAGCTACTCGGGAGGCTGAGGGAGGAGAATAGCTTGAACCCGGGAAGCGGAGGTTGGAGTGAGCTGACATAGTGCCATTGCACTCCAGCCTGGGCAACAAGAGCAAAACTCTATGTCAAAAATAAATAACTAACTAAATAAATAAATAAATAGGGTAATTTATAAAGAAAAGAGGTTTTATTTGCTTATGGTTCTGCAGGCTGTACAGAAAGCACGGCTAGAGAGGCTTCAGGAAACTTACAATCACGGCAGAAGGGGAAGCAAGCACATTTTCACATGGCCAACAGGAGAGGGAGAGAGCAAAGGGAGGAGTGTTATAAACTTTTAAAAACCAGATCTTATGAGAACTCACTCTATCATGAGAACAATAAGGGAGAAGTCTGCCCCCATGATCAAATCACCTCCTACCAGGCCCCTCCTCCAATATTATGGATTACAGTTTGACATGAGATTTGGGCAGGGACACAAAGCCAAACTATATTAGTGTCATATATTAAAGATGCTTAGTTTTGTTTTTTTTTTTATTATACTTTAAGTTCTAGGGTACATGTGCATAACATGCAGGTTTGTTACATATGTATACTTGTGCCATGTTGGTGTGCTGCACCCATCAACTCGTCAGCACCCATCAATTCATCATTTATATCAGGTATAACTCCCCAATGCAATCCCTCCCCCCTCCCCCCTCCCCATGATAGGCCCCGGTGTGTGATGTTCCCCTTCCCAAGTCCAAGTGATCTCATTGTTCAGTTCCCCCTTATGAGTGAGAACATGTGGTGTTTGGTTTTCTGTTCTTGTGATAGTTTGCTAAGAATGATGGTTTCCAGCTGCATCCATGTCCCTACAAAGGATGCAAACTCACCCTTTTTTATGGCTGCATAGTATTCCATGGTGTATATGTGCCACATTTTCTTAATCCAGTCTGTCACAGATGGACATTTGGGTTATTTGTCCATCTTGGGACATTTGGGACATTTGTCACAGATGGAAATTTTGATTATTGTGTCCTGCAACTTTACTGAATTCGTTTGTCAATTATAACCATTAGCAGGGGGGTCTTTATTGTTTTGTATGTATAAGACGTTATCAGCAAACAGACAATTTCACTTCTTCCTTTCCTATTAGAATGCACTTATTTCCTTTTCTTGTCTAATTGCCTAGGAATTCCAGTACTATGTTAAAAAGAATTGGTGAGCATTGCTATCCACATACAAAATTCAGTAGTGTTTCTATCTGTTAACTATGAACTATCTTAAAAA
The DNA here is from genome assembly GCF_000951035.1 of Colobus angolensis palliatus. NCBI lineage: Eukaryota > Metazoa > Chordata > Mammalia > Primates > Cercopithecidae > Colobus > Colobus angolensis. Next base: position 2,214,179 of record NW_012114699.1, on the reverse strand, counting down.
GAAATTAAGAAAACAGTCTCATTTATAAGAGCATCCAGTAAAGTAAGATACTTAGGGTGAAAGTAACCAAAGAAGTGAAAGATCTATACATTGGAAAGAATAAAATATTGATTAAACAAATTAAAGATGACATACATAAATAGAAAGCTATTCCATAGTCATGGACTGGAAGAATTTCTATTGTTAAAGTGGCCATAATAACCAAATCTACAGATTCAATGCAATCTCTATCAAAATTTGATGTCATTTTTCATAGAAATATTGAAAAATGTTAATTTTTTTACAGAAGTTTAAAAGACCCCAGATAGTCAAAGCAATCTTGACCAAAAAAGATAAAGCTGGAGGCAACACACTACTGGATTTCAAAATTTATTGCAAAGCTGTAGCAATTAAAACAGCATGGTACTGGCATAAAAACAGACACATTAATCAATGGAATAGGATAAAGAGCTCAGAAATAAATCCACACATCTACAGTCAATTGTTTTGCAACAAAGTTACCAAGAACACCCAATAAGAAAAGGACAGTCTCTTCAATAAATGATGTTAAAAAAACTGGATACCCACATGTTGAAAAATGAAAATTGATGTTTCTCTCACTCCTTATAAAAGAATCAACTCAAAATGGTTGATTAAATCAACCATTTCAGATCTTAAACATAAGATCTGAAACTGTAAAACTACTGGGATAAAATAGAGGGAAAATCTCCATGACATTGATGTGGGCAGTAGTGACATCCTGGATATGAACCCACAACCACAGGAAACAAAAGTAAATTAGACAAATGGAATTCCATCAAACTAAAAAGCTTCTCTCAGCAAAGGAAACAATGGGTTGAGGAGGCAACCCACAGATTTGGAGAAAATATTTACAAATCGTACATTGTATGAGAGGCTAATATACAAAATATACAAGGAACTTAAACTACTAAAAAAAAAGAGACAAGAAAGGAGATTTCTCAAAAGAAGATATACAAATGGCCAACAAGTATTTGAAAAAAGCTGAACATATCTTATCATCAGAGAAATGCAAATTATAGCCACAATGATGTATCACTTCACAGGTGTAAGATGGGCTATTATTAAGACGACAGAAAATAACAAATGTTGGACAGTATATGCAGAAAACGGAACTCTTGTACACTGTTGTTATTGTAAATTAGTGCAGCCATTTTGAAAAAGAGTATGAAGTTTTCTTAAAAAACTAAAAGTTGAATTAGCATATGATCCAGAAATTGCACATCTGTGTATTTATTTATTCATTTTATTTTATTTATTTTATTTTTTGAGATGGAGTCTCACTCTGTCACCCAGGCTGGAGTGCAGTGGCATGATCATGGCTCACTGTAACCTCCACCTCTTGGGTTCAAGCAATTCTCCCGCCTCAACCTCGTAACTAGCTGGGATTGCAGGCACTTGCCACCACACCTGGATAATTGTTATATTTTTAGCAGACAAAGGGTTTTGCCAGCTTGGCCAGGCTGGTCTTGAATACCTGACCTCAAATGATCCACCCACCTTCGCCTCCCAAAGTGCTGGGATTACAGGGGTGAGCCAGCGCACCTAGAATAGTGTATATATTTAAAGAAATTGATATTAGTATATCAAAGAGATATCTGCACTCCCATGTTGATTGTGTCATAATTCACAATAACTAAGATATGAAAATAACCAAAGTGCCCACAAATGGATGAATAATTTTTAAAATGTCATTTATGTACAAAATAGAATACTATACAGTCATTTAGAAAACAGGAAATTTTGCCATTGTGACAACATGGATGAACCTGGAGGACATTACGCTAAATGAAATAAGTCAGATACAGGGCAACAAGTACTGTATAATCTCACTTACATATGTAATCTAAAAAAAAATCAAACTCATAGAATCTAAAAAAAGAAAACCTTAAGACAGTTAAATACTGATTACCAGAGGCTGGTCCTGAAAGGTGGGTTGTGGATGGGGAAAGGGGAGATATTGGTCATTTGGTATAAAGGTGCAGTTAGAAAGGGGGAATAAGCTTCGATGTTCTATTGCACAGTATGATGAGTATAATTAACAAAAATATTCTCAGCACAAAGAAATGATAAGTATTTTAGGTGATGGATATGCTAACTATCCTATTTGATCATTGCACAATATATACATGCATTACAATACCACATTGTACACCAGATATATATACTATCATTATTTGTATTAAAAATTAAACCAGGCCGGACGCAGTGGCTCACGCCTGTAATCCCAACACTTTGGGAGGCCGAGACGGGTGGATCACGAGGTCAGGAGATCAAGACCATCCTGGCTAACACGGTGAAATCCCGTCTCTACTAAAAATACAAAAACACTAGCCGGGCGTAGTGGCGGGCGCCTGTAGTCCCAGCTACTCGGCAGGCTGAGGCAGGAGAATGGCGTGAACCCAGGAGGCGGAGCTTGTAGTGAGCCAAGATCGCTCCACTGCACTCCAGCCTGGGCGACTGAGCAAAGACTCCGTCTCAAAAAAAAATTGAACCAAAAACCTAAATGTTGATAGACTATTCAGGAATTCCAAATTTGCAAATAACTATGAATATCATACAATTTAGGGGTTCCCAAATACCTCAAAGAACTGGCTGTATTAGAGGTGCTTATAAAAATGCAAATTCCAAGGTTTCAGCCCTAGTGGTTCTGATGAAGTAGGTCTAGGATAAAGCCCAGGAATTTTTGAGCTTCTTAATTATTTTATCATATTTTTCTATTTATATTATTTATTAAGCATGGAAACAACTGGTAACATTATAATGCTAAAAGAAGATAATTTGGCAGAAAACTTTTGTGGCCTTGAGTTGAAAAGGGGTGCATAATGAGACCCATAAAGCAAAAATAACAAGACACAAAAACCGATGGATTTATTTATATAATCCTTAAGAATTTGTGTTCAAAAGTAAGTATCAGGAGTCAGATAGTAATACAATGTTTTCAACATCTAGAAAGGGCAAGTAATTAATGTCTAGAATATACAAGAAATTTTTATCTTTCAACAAAAAAAGGAAAACTACAATAGCAAAATGAACAAAGAATAGTTAGATCTAATAGATGGAAGGAGAAGCTTGATTGACTGTTAAGTATATACTGAGATGTTTTTATTGTCAATTAGAGAAATGTGAATTAAAGTAATTAATTTATGCCAATGTAGGATCAACAAAAATGTATCACTTTGATATAACAAGCATTGGAAAAGATGCGAGGAACTGGTACACCTAATGCACAGCTGGTGGAAGTGAAAGTAAGACAGCCATTCTTGAGAGTAATTGGATAGGACTTTGTGAAACTAGGAATATGTACCATGGCCCACGTTTTAGTGTGGACCCTAGAGAAAGCTTCAAATAAGTCCATAAGAATACATGTATAAGGACACACATAATGATATATTTATAGCATTATTTGTGGATTTGGGGCTTTACAGGCAGCCCTGGAATAATCACAAGAGGAACAGAGTGGAATACATACTTGGACTACTAAGTAGTAGTTACAGCAATGAACCAGATACAGGTTAAGAAATAAGCTTAGATCTCAAAAAGCATGTTAGATTTTCACTTATGGTATAATCAAATGATGTTCTTCCTGGAACCTACCCTCCAATAAGTAACAATTACCAGTAATGAACAAAATATTTTTTAAAAACACAAAATAGCACAGGAATAAAAACAACATAGCATCAGGAAAAACTAACAAAACATATGTATAGAAAGTAATAAAAAGTCAGATTCTGAAGTTTGAAGGTGAGTTGACCTTGGAAAAAGGGTCCTAAGCATGAGTATCTTATTTTTATGGATTTCATCCTTAGGATAATTTATTTTTTAACAGAGCTATAAACACCCTGTGAGGTGTTTACAATGATGTACTGGAACCAATTCACACTGGCTCAGGAGAGCTCTTTGTGGGTGTCACTTCTCAACTCAATTTTCAATGACACATGCAGCTTAAAGTTGGCTATGCTCTGAGTATTTACATCGTGGTAATAAAAAATGCTAATATTGTTTCATTCTTATTTTTTCAGACATCAAATTATTAAATATTTATCATTACATCCTTAGTAGTTAAAACTGCGCTAATAAGCCTATTGTTTTCCTTGCTTGATGACCCAGAGGACAGAGTTTGGGGCAACCACAACCACTAGAAAGTAATGGGGAAAATCTATAAAATAAATAAACATAGAAAGGGAGCCCCATATTCTATGTATAAATTCTGCCCAAATCTCTGGTTGGTCCCAGAATTATGCATGTACAGAGCAGAATACAAGTAGCCCAGATAAAGATCAAAGAATGAACTGAGATTTGAGCTCACAACCAAGAGACAGAGTTTGCTACTTGAGTTCAACCAAGTTAATTGTTTGATAAGACATCAGTTCCTCAGAGTTGTAAAACAGGATCCAGAGTCTCTTCAGTATTACATTTACAATGTTGACAATACAAGCCAAAATTACTCGATCAAATCTCAAGAAAAAAGACAGTCATTGGAGACCAATCCTAAGATAACCCAGATATTTGAATAAGCAAACAAGGACGTAAAGAAGGCATTTTAGCTATGCTTATTGAGTAATTGGAAAATATAAGTACTATAAATTAAAGGACAGAAAATTTGAAAAAAAAAGAAACAAACAACCAAATAGAAATTCTACAACTGAAAATTACAATTTCAGAAGTTACTTTAAAGAATGGGCTCAAAAGAATGGTCATGACTAAGCAAAAAGCAGATAACTTGAAGGTATATCAATAGAAGTTATTCTCCATAATGGAAAAAAGGAAAAGAAAGTAAAACATCTACATTAAAATACTCACAGGGATTTGTAGATCCATATCAAGCACATGTGTAATTAGAGTCCTGAAAGGAGAGTAGAGACAGACTGTGAAAAATGTATTTGAAAATATAATGGCTTAAAATTTTGCAAATTTTGCAAAAGGCATACATTTAGTAATTCAAGAAGCTGTATGAGCCCAAAGCAGAATAATTCCTAAAAACAGGACCACCAAATTCAGTGATCTCAAGAAACATTTATATAAATAAACCTCGTATAACCAAGCTGCTTAAAATGAAAGATGAAGTACTAAAAGTAGCTGGAAAAAAGTTATTTATTAATTTCAACTGAACAGCAATTTGAATGACTTCTTAGAAACTATGGAAGACAGAATAAAGTAGATCAACATCTTTAAAACATATAACAAAATAAATACTGTTAATCCAGAATTTTATATTGAAAGATTATATCCTTCAAGTATATAGATTAAATAAAAACATTCAGACAAAAGAAAACCAAGATAATTTTCCACAAACAGACCTGTATTATACAAATGTTAAATAAATGTATTTAGGCAGAAGAGAATGATAACACATGGAAACTCACATCTTCATAAAGGCATTGGATATGAGAAATAACTCAGTAAATACAAATGGCTATTGTTTCATAAAAAATGCATAAGATTATTTGGTGCAAACATTAATTATAATATATTATAGAGGTTTATATATTTTCAAGAGACAACACATTAGATCACAAAGAATAAAAGAGTGTATATGGGCCCATAGTTTGCAAAGTTCTTTATTTTATGTGAAGTAATATGATACTGAATTTAAGAAGACCAAAACATTCAGGATGTGTATTGTAATCCACAGAACAATCGCACACACACACACAAAATTGGCAGTCTACCTAAAAGTCAAGAGATAAATTAAAATAGATTTGGAACAAAAAAAAACAAATAATTCAACCTAAATCTGGTAATGAGGACCCAAGAAACAAACAAAAAATGGGTAAACACAAAACCAATGAAACGGTAGACATAAATCCGATAATATCACTAATTATATTAAATTTTAATGAAATAAACAATCCAAGTAAAAGAGATTTTCAAATGGAATAAGATAATAAGACCAAACTACATGTGGTCTATAAGAAACACTTTACATATAAACACATAAATAAAGTAAATAGATAGAACAGATACATCTTGCAAACTATAAACATCAGAAAGCTGAACTGTTCAAAATAAAATCAGACAAAAAAAATCTTCAAGTAAAATATCACTACCAGAGATAATAAAGGTCAGTTCATCAGAAAGGCATAATAGTCATAATAATGCATGTACTTAATAACAAATCTGCAAAATACATAAGGCAGAATTGACAGAATTGATGAGAATAGTTGAAAATTTAAATACTATTCTTAGCACCCTATAGAATTGGACAGAAATATAGATTATCTTAACAACACTACCAACTATCTTGACCTAACTGATATTAATAGAGCATTACTCCACAACTACTGATCACATATTGTTTTAAAGAAACATGTATGCTCACCAAGATATATCCTACATGGGTACATTAAAAATTTTCTCAATGAATTTAAAATGAGTGAAATTATACAGAGTACCATGTATGATGCAAAAAAAAGGAATTAAATTGGAAATAAAATTAATGTATCTAGAAAAACCCCTAAAAACTGTGTATTAAACAAAAAATTCTAAGTAATCCATAAGTCAAATTAAAAATCCCATGGGAAATTAAAAAATATTTTGAAACAAATAATAATAAAAATATAACAATGTTTTGTTGCAGCTAAACTAGTGCTTAGAGAAAAATTTATAACTCTAAATTTATATGTTAGAATGAAAAGAAAGTTTTAAAATCAGTGACCTAAGATTCCACTGAAGAAGTTAGAAAAACAAGAATTAAGCAAATTAAGTTAGAAGAAAGAAAGTCATAAAAATAGGAGCAGGTGGGTCGTGGTGGCTCATGCCTGTAATCCCAGCACTTTGGGAGTCCAAGGTGAGCAGATCAATTGAGGTCAGGAGTTCAAGACCAGCCTGGTCAACATGGCAAAACCCCGTCTGTACCAAAAATTCAAAAATTAGCCAGGCTGTGGTTGTGCATGCCTGTAATCCCACCTACTTGGGTGGCTGAGGCAGGAGAATCACTTGAACCCGGAAAGCGGAGGTTGCAGTGGACTCCAGCCTGGGCGACAGACTGAGACCCTGTCAAAAAAAAAAAAAAAAAAACGCAAAGTCTACAGTTATTTCAGTGAAAATAGCAAGAAATTTAATAAACCTATAGCTAGATTGTCCAGGAACAAACAGAAAAACCAAATTGCCAATATCATAAATGTAAGAGGGAACATCACTAAAGATATTACAGAAATTAAAAGGATAATAAGACAATGTTATCAATTTTATGCCAATAAATCTGACAATTTAGGTAAAATGAACAGATAATTTGAAACATACGATGTATCAAAGTTGACATAAATTAAAACAAATAGCTTAACAGCCACATATCTATTATTATGTGGAGGAGGCCAGACATATTGATACCAAAACCTGACAAAGGCATTGCAAAATAATAAGAAACATCATCCCTCATGAACATAGATGAAAAATATTTAAAATATTAACAAATTAAATCCAACAATATATCTTCATGACTATTTGTTCTAGTAGTGTTCCTAGAACAAATACTAGTTAGTCATGTTTTTTATTAGAAGATACACTAGTGCAGTTCACCATATAAATAGAATAAAGAGAAAAAATACGATCATCTCTACAAATGCAGAAAAAACATTTGACAAAAGTCGACAACTATGCATGATAAAAACCCTCAATAACGTTTAAATAGGAGGTAACATCTTCAACTCGATAAAAAGCACTATGTGAAATCTACATTTTATGTCCCACTAAATGGTGCAAAACTGAATTTGTCACCTTTAAGTTTGGGACAATAAAAGGATGCCTTCCGTCACCAATTTTTATCAACATTGTACTGTATATTTTAGCCAATACCAAAAAAACACTAAAAATTAAAGACAAAGCTTAGAAAGGAAGGAGTAAAACTATCTCTATTCATGGATTGTTTTATATATTAATCTTAATAAATCCACAAAACAGATACTAAAAACAATAGCTAAATTTAGCAAAGCTTTGGAATACCAATTCAATACACAAATATTAATTATATTTTATTTATTCATAGCAAACAATTGGAAAATGATAATAAAAAAGAAATTTTGCTTTCAATAGCATCAGAATGCATAATGTATTTACAAAAATGTAACAAAAACATGTAAAAGATTTCATCACTAAAAAATAAGAAAATTTAATAGCTGAGATAAAGAAGGCACAAATAAGTGGTGCAATATCATGTATTTATGGACTTAAGAACAAAGAGTGATAAGTTGTCAATTCTTTTCAAATTTATCTGTAGATTAAACACAATCTCAATAAAAATCCAAGCAGGTTATTTGCAGAAAGTAACAAGTAGATTCTAAATTTTATATGGATATGCAAATCTAAGGTGATCTTGATTAAGAATGATACAGCTGGAAGGTTTAGTTATTGTTTCAAGATTTAGTGTAAAGCTACAATACTCAAAATGTGGTTTTGCCATAAGGATCAACAAATAGATCACTGGAATAAAATAGAAAGCTTGGAAATAGACACACACATTTATAATCATTTGATTTTTGTCAAAGGCAATCCAATGGAACAAAGAAAAGTTTTCCACAAATTAAATTGAAATAACTGGATATTTACATAGAAAAAAATGAACATTGACACCTACCTCATGCTCCATACTACTAGCACTGGTAGTAGTAATAGTAGTAGTAATCATACAGAAAATAATAACCATATAGAAAAAAAGTAATAACATAGATTTGCCAAAACATAAAACTTCTGTTCCTCAAAAAGACACAATTAAAAATAAATAGATAAGTCACAATATGGGAGAAAAAAGTCACAAACCATATATTTTAAAAAGGGCTAGTATGCAGGATAAATAAATACATGGTACAAGTCAATTATATAAAGAAAACAATCCAATAAAAAAATGGACAAAACTTCATATATATACTTGACAACAGAAGTTATATGAATGGTTATTAATCACATCATTTGCCATTAGGAAAACTCAAATAAAAGCCACAAAATACTACTACTGACTCTCAGGTCTGCTATAGTTAAAATGACTGACATCACTAGCTGTCAGTGATGTGGAAGCAAGTTGATTTCTCAGGCTTTTTAGTGGGAATGTAAAATCATATAGCTACTTTGGAAATAGGCCTGGTTGTTTCTTCTACACACACATCTGCATTATGATTCATTTATTCTGCTCCTAGCTATTTTTCAAAAGAAATGAATAAGCCTCAGACAAGACTACATACTATGTGATTCAATTTATATGAAGTTATACAACAGGCTAAACAATTTGCATTTCAAAAAATCAGAGTAATTGTAGTCTTGGGCATTGGGAGTAGAGATTTATGTGCAAAGGGCATGAGGAAAAATTCAGGGTAGTGGTAATGTTTTGTATTTTCAATGCGGTTGGATTACAAAAGTGTATAAATTTTTCTTAACTCATAAAACATACATTTAAGGTTTGGGCATTTTATTTGTATACATTTTGTATAAATTTTAAATAGAAAATACGTTAATAAATATTCATCCCTAGCTGATATGCATCCTGAAATAGTCAAGGTGAAGTGTACTACTGTCTGTCAGTTATTTTAAAATATTTCAAAAGTACAATGGATGTGTAATAGATGGTAATAGATGAAATAGCTTGAAAAGATAGATAGACATGTGATAAACCAATGATAATAAAATACTACTGATGAAATCTAGGTTGTGTGTATGAAAATGTTCACTCCAAAACTTAATCAACTGATATATGGTTGAAAATTACTAGTGTATTTCTAATTATTAATAATATAATAAAGTAACAACAATAAAAAATGTTGAAATAATTTCAATATAATAATTAAAAGGTTGGAAAATAAAAGAGGATACTATGTATCTCACAAAATTAGAAAGAATGGATGAATTTTAAAAATCAAGAAATAAAATGAGCTCTATAACATAGTACTATTTGTGTATTAAACACACACAGACACTAATGATGCTAATATTTTAGAAAATTACACACATATTCAAAGGTATGTACCAAACAAATTAGAGTGGAAGCTTTTGAGGGTAATGGAAATGGAGATCAACAATGAATAAGGGAAATAAAAAAGAGAATTGCCATGTTGCTTTGTATATAGATTGATGATGAGAGTGTACCATGAATACCTCAATTCTCTGTGCCTAAAGTTTCTGAAGAAAGGAAAAGAAAAATATATAAAGAAAATCTAATATAGAAGTAATTTCTAGTTTTCTAACAATAGCTATAGCCATTTTTTTGTCTTAATTCAAGCTTCAAAAACTGTTTTAGAGAAGTGGACAAATGTTTAATTAAGTATTAATGTTACAGCTCTATCCATGGTGTGGCTTATATTTTTATATTACTTTTAAATCATATTTCAATTTTATTTCATTCTTAATTTTAAAATATTACATAACATGACCATAACACTTATAATGTCTAAAATATAGGAATAATTTATGTCACTAATCTGCCAAAAGAAAAGGAAAGGGAGAAATAGGAGAAGCATTCTAGACATGGATTGAAACAAAAACACTTGTTTCTCGTATTTGTTTTCAAGTGTGGTAGGGCCTAGTTACTTATATAGCAGTATCTTAAGCAAAAAAAAAATTTTTTTTGGCTTAAACAACAGAAATTTATTTTCTCATAGTTCTGGAGGCTAGAAGCTGCAGATCAAGGTGGTGCTGCTTCGGTTCCTAATGAGGGCTTTCTTCCCGGCTTATAGGTTGGCTGGCATCTTGTCCTCACGTGGCAGAGGGAGAATACTGTAGTCTCACCTTCTCTTTTTTTTTTTTCTTTTTTTCTTTTTTTCACTTTTTTCTTTTTTTTCTTTTCATTCTTTTTTTCATATAAAAACAATGTGTTCTGATTTTCTAAAATAATTCATTTTCTGTTTAGAGGGGTACTAAGTAATTTAGTGTCTGATTAATATAATAAAAATGGTAGATTCTTTTTGGTTTGTAAATATCTGCAACTGAGAGTTTCCCTGACCTTTAATCTTTGAGGAGGAAAATTTGTAAATAGATGTATTTAAGGATCTGAGTAGGCACTGGAAGTAGACAATCATCTCCTTTTGATGAAATTATGTAGGCTATGTGTTTATGTTTGTATACATCTCTGTAGTTTAATCTACAAGTAATTTAATTTATAACACATTTTTTAAGAAAATTGTTTTGTTTTCCTTTCTTGTAAGATTGCTTACAATACAGAAAGATTAATCCACACCTCTCAACTGTAGGATATTCTGTGGAAATTACAAAAGAAGTAGAGGTCATAACCCAACTCTTGTGCATGTACTTAATCTAATGGGGAGATAAGGCAAATACAAATAAACACAGGTAATGATAACAAAATCAGTCACAGTTATCCAAACATGTCCAGGAGTATACCTTGTAATTATATTTACAGACAACATCCCAGCTGTATAATAGTTCTGCCCCTTTATATCATCTATTGAGGACAGAGCTCTGGATTAAGAATTATAAAACCTGAATTTGGCTTCCATCTCTAACCTTAAGCACATAGTACCTGAGCCTCAAAAACAGAATTTCCTCAAAAGTAAATTCAGACATCAATCTCTTCTCTACCAACTTCAAAAATGATTGTGAGGATTAAATGATAAAATATGCGTGAAAGTGCTTTGTGACCTAGAAAGCTGTATGCAGATTTGAGGAAATATTTTCTTTGTGGTTCTTATTTTAAGCTCAGTTATATTTAAGCTCATGCAGGTCCTTTCTTCTAGAGACCCTATACCTCCCATTTTGCCCACTTAAGTACTAACTCAAGTTCCTCTTCTCAGTGAAACCTACATATAGTTTTTCCAGACTATGAGCTTCTGTCACCTACTTACTAGTTAAGCTATTCCTACTTCTTAGTAGAAGTATCAAACAGTTTGGTATCATTAGTAAGTTTTTTGTAGGCATTGCCTTTTTCTGCTTCACCAGATTCAAGCAGTTTGAAAGCATAGATTTGTCTGATGCTTCTTAGTTTTTTCACAGTGCCTAGCATGGTTACCCTACATGGAGTAATTCAATACATATTGATTGTGATTGATTAAAGGATAGTTCATTCATTCCTATGGCAAATATATTGAGTACCCACTCTATGTCATTTACTGTACTGTTCTAGGAACTGAGAATACAGCTCTTACCCTCATGGAACATATTCCAAACAGGGAAGACAGATTATATGTGTGTGTGTGCGTGTGTGTGTGTGTACACACACACACATACACGTGCACACACACATACATACATATATATATATAAAATTTATGTAGTTTTAGTAATTGAATGAAAATGAAACAATGGAAGGGAATTTAGTATAATCAATGAAGGGGCTGAGGTGCTCTTCTAGATAGGATAATCAGAAATGTCTTCCCTGAAAAGAAAACGTTTGAGCAGAGACCTGAATGAAGGAGCAAGCAATGCAAAGACCTGAGAGAAATGTGTTTGAAGCAGAAATGTGTACCCCATCAGGCTTTCTCTAATAAGTGTGATTCAAGTCCACAAGGTCTGATTTTTTTTTCAGTGAATTTACAACTTATTCTTGTTGGGTCCATATATTACCATTTATCTTTAACAACAATTTATACAGCTACAATTATGTGCCACTCACTGGGTCTATAACGGAGGAAAAAAATAGGCACCATTTCTTCCCTCATGAAGCTTTTGTGAGGCTGATTTTTCCCTTTTCAGTTCTGGTTACCCAAATGTAGTATATTACTATTGATTGCAATGTGTCTCATCACCTGCTCTAGCCCAAAAGTACTTGTTTGATGGAATACAAATTGGTGCAACTATTGTAAAAAAAATTACACTACTTAGACAAATGGAATATATGAAAACTCTATTTAGAACCAATCCTTTTTATGGGTAATTCCCAAAGAAATCTTCACATAGATCTATATGGGGATACCATTGCAGTGTTATATGTGATGGTAGTGAGTAGGAATCAACCTGAGTGTCCAGTACTCCAAAAGTGGATATAAAACCTATGGCAGTTGCACATTCATCATAGAGTATCATGCACTAATTTAAAATAAATTAGATAAGATAGAATTTACCTTAACTGTCACAAAATGGTCCTAGCATAAGTGTTTGAAAGCTGACATAACTCCATGGTTTTCAGGACTCAGGCTCATTGTATCATTTTACTTTGCACCCTGAAAATGTATCTTCTAGCTTGTGGCCTAAGATGGCTATCACATTGTCACCACTTGTCAAAGTTCTTGCTTGCAGGAAGAAAAAGTACAAGTGGAGGACATTTTTATTTTATTTTAATGGGGTTGAATATATCACTTCCATTTACATTACATTGGTAGGAACCAGGCTGCATGGCAACATTTAGCTACCCAGCTACGTTTTTATTATTACAGAGAAATGAGAGAATAGATATTGAGTGAACAATTTGCAGTCTCAACCATAACCTATTATATGCCTATTATGAGATATTTTACATTCTTTTCCTCATACTAAATATTTAAATCTGTGTACTTCACTCGGGCAGGATATCTTAGTTTGGACTAGGTACAACTCTAATCATCAATACCAACATGTTGCCAGTAGTTATATTGGATAACACATTTTTAAATATAATGTATTCATTTATCTCTAGGAACTTAATTCACTCCCCACAACTCTAATTTCTCTAGTGGCATCAGTTGCCTACTCAGTTCTCCAAAATATTCCATTTCTTGGTCAGTTACTGGGAATTAATCCAACCCCAGTGTTAATGTTAGTATTTTTCTGCACCAAAAGCAAACCTCTAACCAAGAAACATGTTCTTTGTTTTTTTAAAATATAAATCAAAACAAAAAAATTAAAAATACCACTACTCCCAAAAGAAGACAAAATAAAGTAAAACTTTAGTGAACATTGATCATTATACACATAAATTGTGACTTACAATTTGATTTTTGCAATATCTCTTAAACAGTTTTCATAGATTTATTACTTCACATATGTTCACTTGTTCAAGGAAACGTGCATTGTAAAAAAATACTAAAGGCAATGGAGTTTTTGCAATTTATGCTTTTATGGTTGTCATTGTTTTTGATCACTTAATCATAGGGAGATGATCTGACAATATAGCGAATATGCTGAATAGTGATGAGCTGAGGAATCAAGAAAGTTGCAAGCTAACTGAGACTTGTTTGATAAAATCAGTCATTTTGAAGAACAGTATTTTTAAATTATTTCAAGTTCCTTGATGGGGTGAAGTTATAATCTATGGAGAACAGGGGGATCATTCATGTTGTCATTCTTGCTAAAAATGTCAAATTTAACTATAAAGAATTATTAGTTGGAATGAAATTGTCACAAACAAAAGCAGACACACAACTCAGAGTTTTTACAAGAGTGGAAGAATGTTATGTTTACTTCAAGGAAAGATGCCTTATGAATTCAAGAGATGTCTTTACCCTCAACTCCTGCATATTCCTGCTGATGCTACTGAGTCTTAATCAGTGCTCACAATGGCCTGCAGTGAACTATCCACAAACATTTTTTTAAGTTTCTTTCACGACTACTTTTAAAATAACTGAATAAAAAGAAATGCATAATGTGTGACCAAGAAAAAAAATGTATGTTATTATATGATTAGCTTGGACAGTTGGGTACTGAATCAAAAAACTTGTCTTTATTAGCACCTTGCTTTACTAGTTGATCATACAAGTTCTACTCTCTATGAGGAGAAGGTTTTACTGCTAAAGTGGATAATATAAGACTTTACATAATCCAGTCTGTGTACTATGCCATATCCTTCATTACATATTATTCATCCAACATTATATATTATTCACCAAAACTTCAGTTTTGACCCTGAAGTTTAGTGAAGTTTGGTGAAATTAAGAATGCATAGATATCTTTCAAAGACAATATTTCTCATAAAGGGAAAATTACGACGACCACATGTTCTTTAAAGCTATTACTAGATGTTTATTTATTAAGCATTTATTGAGTTACTGTTTTATACAGCCACATCACACTGGATATTTCCTTTTCACAGGGTTCTTATAATTTGTCTGTGGAAATGCATACACATTTAAAAATAATTTTAACTTGTAAAAAAAAGATCAAAGTATTCATAAGTGAGAGGAAAAATAAAGCAAATCTTTGAGCATTAATTTTCATTAGAGAAAGCTTTCTGGTTCAAAGAAATAATAGGCATGGATTAGGCAATGTGGAAGATGCTACAATTTTGGCCTGCAGCTACATAAAAGTCAGGTGGCAATTATACATATCTATGTTCATTATATTGATGAATTCATAATTTTGGCATCTTTTCCTTGTATGTATAGATATTTGCCAGAATAAATATAAATGTTAAAAAATATTTTAGTTGAGAAACTAAGAGATGAGATTAATTTATTCACCTATCAACCTCTACCATCATATATACTTTTTTCATTCTGAAGCCAAAGACAGAATTCTTTCTGATATTTTATTACATCCAAGCATTGTATTTCTATAAAATGTTTATGATTAGGGTTGCATCAGTTTCTCCCAATTTTGAGAAGAAAATGAGCAGTTTGTCCAGTTTTTATTATAACAAATTGAATGTAATTGAATGTAATATATTACATTGTACATATTGGTTTTCAGCCAAAACTCTATATTTTCTGATGTTATTGAGCATCTTCAGTATTGCCCATTGACTCCTGAGAAATAATATTCACAATTGTTCAAAGATTTCATTGAAGTAACATAATTATTGAATATAGGTAAAAAGATATTATCATTTTTATATGCAGCATTTGTTAACATAAATTATATTGGTGTTCTATCATAGTACACCCTCATGCACTTTTCTTATGTAGTTATGCCAAAGGCCACCATAAAGTGGTGATAATTTCTGTTTATTGGTTTTTTTTTCTGCTTCACAGTTATACAATTATTGTGACTACAAATGTAATTATCCCTATCCAGAAAAATAAACACAGCGCTTTCTTTATAAACCTAACTAGAGAACTGAAAGTATATGTTGTGATGTGAATGAGCACAAATAATTATAGAAATAATAAATTTGAGAAAAAAGAAAGACATTATAATTATATAATTTGAATTGTAGGCCTAATTTTTTTAAAACTTTTATTTTAGGTACAGGGGTACATGTGCAGGTTTCTCACATAGGTAAAACCATGTCATGGGGGTTTATTGTACAGATTATTTTGTCCTCAAGATATTAAGCTTTAGTAACCAACAGTTATTTTCCTGATCCACTCCCTCCTACCCACATCCACTCTCTGGTAGGCTCCAGTGTCTGTTGTTGCCCTCTATGTGTCCATGTGTTCTCATAATTGTCCCTTTTTCACTGTTTAAGGAGATTGCTTGCCTTTTTTCTTGTAAATTTATTTAAGTTCCTTATGGATTCTGGATATTAGAGCTTTTTCAGATCAATAGTTTGCAAAAATTTTCTCCCATTCTGTAGGTTGTCTGTTTTCCCTGCTTATAGTTTCTTTTGCTGTGCAGAATGTCTCTAGTTTAATCAGATCCCATTTGTCAATTTTTGCTTTTGTTGCAATTGCTTTTGGCATCTTCATCATGATATCTTTGTCTGTTCCTATGTCCAGAATGGTATGACCTAGGTTGTCTTCTGGGGCGTTTATAGTTTTGGGTTTTACATTTAAGTCCCCAGTCCATCTTGAATTAATTTTTTTGTATGGCATAAATAAGGGGTCCAGTTTCAGTCCTCTGCATTTGGCTAGACAATTATTCCAACACCATTTGTTAAATAGGGAGTCCTTTCCCCATCTTTTTGTCAGTTTTCTAAAAGATTACATAATTGTTGTGTGTGGTCTTATTTCTGGGACCTCTGTTCTGTTCCATTGGTCTATGTGTTTGTTTTTGTACCACTACGATGCTGTTTTGGTTACTGCAGCCCTGTAGTATAGTTTGAAAAGCTGAATATCATGATTCCTCCAGCTTTGTTCTTTTGGCTTAGGATTTTTTTATTTTTTATTTGTATTTTTTGGCTATTCAGTCTTCTATTTTGTTTCACGTGAATTTTAAAATAGATTTTTTTCTAGTTCTCTGAAAAATGTCATTGGTAGTTTCTTAGGAATAGCATTGACTCTATAAATTGTTTTGGACAGTATGTCCATTTTAACGATGTTGATTCTTCCTATCCAAAAATATGGAATGTTTTTCCATTTGTGTCATCTCTGATTTATTTGAGCAGTGCTTTGCAGCTCCCATTTTAGAGATTTTTCATCTCTTTGCTATCTGTATTCCTAGTTATTTTATTTTTTATATGGCAACTTTGAATGAGATTGCACTCCTCATTTGGCTCTTGGTGTGTCTGTAGTTGGTTTATAGGAATGCTCGTGATTTTTGTACATTGATTTTGTATCCTGAGACTTTGCTGACATTATTTATCAACTTAAAGAGCTTTTGAACCAAGACTACAGGGTTTTGCAGATGTAGAATCATGTCATCTCCAAACAGGAATAATTTGAGTTTCTCTCTTCCTATTTGGATGTTCTTATTTCTTCTGCCTGATTGCTCTGGCCAGGATTTGCAATACTATGTTCAATAGGAGTGGTGAGAAAAAAACATCCTTGTCTTGTGCTGGTTGTCAAAGGGAATGCTTCTAGCTATTGCACATTCAATATGATGTTGGCTATGGGTTTCGTCACAGATGGCTCTTATTATTTTGAAGTTTGTTTCTTCAATACCTAGTTTATTGAGAGTTTTTAACATGACAGGGTGCTGAATTGTATCAAAAGCCTTTTTTGCATCTATTGAGATAATCATATGTGTTTTCTTTTGTCTTTAGCTCTGTTTATGTGATAAATCACATTTATTGATTTGCATATATTGAACCAACCTTGCATCACAGGGATAAAGCATATTTGTTTATGGTGCATAAGCTTTTTGATGTGTTGCTGAAATTGGTTTGCCAGTATTTTGTGAAGAATTTTTGCATCAACGTTCATCAAGGATATTGGCCTGAAGTTTTCTTTTTTATGTTGTGTCCCTGCTGGGTTTTCATATTAGGATGATGCTGGTCTCATGGAATAAGTTATGAAAGAATTCCTCCTCCTCAATTGTTTAGAATAGTTTCAGTAGGAATGACACCAGCTCTTCTTTGTACAACTGGTAGAATTTGGCTGTGAATCCATCTGGTCCTGGACTTCTTTGTTTGTTTGTTTGTAGGCTATTTATTACTGCTTCAATTTCTGAACTCACTATTGGTCTGTTCAGAGACACAATCTCTTCCTTTTTCAGTCTTCAGAGAGTGTATTTGTTGAGGAATGTATTCTGCTTTTCTAGATATGCTAGTTTGTGTGCACATACACGTTTATAATATTCTCTGATGTCTGTATTTCTGTAGCATCAGTGGTAATAACCTCTTTGTCATTTCTAATTGTGCTTATTTGGATCTTCTCTCTCTTCTTCTTTTTTAGTCTAGCTAGTGGTCCATCTATTTATGATTTTTTTGGAAAGTCAACTGCATTCATTGTTCTTTTGATTTTGTGTGTGTGTGTGTGTGTGTGTGTGTGTGTGTGTGTGTGTGTCTCAATCTCTTTTCAGTCAGCTTTGATTTTGGTTATTTCTTGTCTTTTCTAGCCTTGGGCTTGGTTTGCTCTTGGGTCCCTAGTTCTTTCAGTTGTCATTTTAGGTTGTTAAATGGAGATCTTTCTAACTTTCTGATGTGGGCATTTAGTGCTATAAATTTCCCTGTTAACACTGCCTTAGCTGTATCCCCAAAATTCTGGTATATTATATCTTTATTCTCATTAGTCTCAAAGAACTTCTTGATATCTTCCTTAATTTTATTATTTACCCCCAAAGTCATTCAGGAGCAGGTTATTCAATTTTCATGTAATTGTATGGTTTTGAGCATTTTCTTAGTCTTGAATTCTATTGTAATTGTGCTGCAATTCAAGAGAGTGGTTGTTATGATTTCAGTTTTTTACACTTGCTGAGGAGTGTTTTATGCCCAGATATGTGCTCAATTTTAGAGTATGTGCCATGTGTCAATGAGAACAATGTATGTTCTGTTGTACTGGGGGTGAAGAGTTCTATAGATGTCCACCAGGTTCATTTGATCCAGGACTGAGTTCAGGCCCTGAATATCTTTGTTAATTTTTTGCCACGATGATCTTCTAACATTGTTAATTTGGTGTGGAAGACTTCCACAATTATGATGTGGAAGTCTAAATTTCTGTGAAGGTCTTGAAAAGCTTGCTTTATGAATCTGGGTGCTTGTGTGTTGGGTGAATATGTATTTAAGATAGTTATGTCTTCTTTTTGAATTGAACCCTTTACCATTATGTAATGTCCTACTTTGTGTTTTTTTATCTTTGTTGGTTTAAAGTCTGTTTTGTCACAAACCAGGATTGCAACCCCTGCTTTTTTCTGTTTTTCATTTGCTTGGTAGATTTTCCACCATCCCTTTATTTTGAGCCTATGGGTGTTATTGTATGTGAGATGAGTCTCTTGAAGACAGCATACAATTGGGTCTTGTGTTTCTTTTTTTTGTTTTGTTTTGTTTGTTTGTTTCTTTCTTTTCCAGTTTGCCACCCTGTGTCTTTTAATTGAGACATAAAGTCTGTTTACATTCAAGGTTAGCATTGAAATGTGTGGACTTGATTGTATAATCATGATGTTACCTGGTTATTATGCAGACTTGTTTATCTGGTTGCTTTATAGTGACACTGGTTGGTGTACTAAAGTGTGTTTTTGTAGTGCCTGGTCAAAGTCTCTAAATATTTAGTGCTTCTTTCAGGAGCTCTTGTAGGGCAAATCTGGTGGTAAAGAACTCCTTTGGCATTTGCTTGTCTGAAATATATTTTATTTCTCCTTTGCTTATGAAGTTAGTACCATATTTAAGTGATAGAACCTCAGTTTGATTTACTAATGTTTGTACAATGCACCCTGTAACTACTTATTAATTTACTTGTGTTGTTTTCTTTTACAAAATTTTGCAGGTCTCATTTATGATAAAGAGTGAAACATTTGTAAAGCTGATTAGTAAGTTTATAGTCACTGTAGTTATATTTTTTTCAATTATAAGAGAAACATTGGTTGTATATATAACTTGTTGAAATAATCTGGAAAGAACATGTATGAATCTATTTTCATGACATTCTGGCAGAGTTAGGGGTCCCCTAAGTAGGAGAATCTTATTAGACATGTGCAGTCTTGAAAGTAATTATATACAATTTAATGATGGAGATAAAAGCATTATTATTATGCTGCTACTTGATGTACAGATAATCAGGTTTTTAATGGATGGCTTCTCTACTTTTATCTTTCATGATTACAGAAGTATGCATAATTGTAGGAACAACAACTCTCCTCATCTTTATAAAAATGAAAATAAAATTACTGTCATTACAGTCATTATTATTTATTCAACACATATTTGCTGAGTACCTACTCTGCATAAGAAACTGCTGGTGACAGAGAGATAATAAAATAATGACTCTTACAAAGCAGTCATGGTCTGGTAGGGTAAAAGGATACATATGTATTGATCATACTCTAACATGTATAATAATAGAGTAAGTATAAAGACATGGCAATATAGTATATGTTCCTATTGCTATTTGGTTTAAGTGTCTGAATGATCAAACTCATTTTCAAAGTATTGGACTCTCAAATAGAATGAAACTATTTTATTCTCATTGCAATGTACTCTGAGAATGTTTTAAATGAACTGAATGCCTCCTGCATTAGTCAGGGTTCTGTAGAGGGACAGAAGTAATAGGATATATGTATGTATGAAAGGGAGTTTATTAAGGAGAATTGACTCACATTATCTCAAGGTGAATCCGCAATAGGCCGTCTGCAAGTTGAGGAGCAAGGAAGCCAGTGGTAGAACAGTCCGAGTCCCCAAACCTCAAAAGTAGGGAAGCCAACAATGCAGACTTCAGTATGTGGCCAAAGGCCTCAGAGTCCCTGGCAAACCAGTGGTATAAGTCCAAGAGTCCAAAAGCTGAAAAACTTGGAGTCCAATATTCGAGGACAAGAAGCATCCAGCATAGGAGAAAAATGAAGGCCGGAAGACTCAGCAAGTCAAGTCCTTCCACGTTCTTCTGCCTGCTTTATTCTAGCCATGCTGGCAGCTGATTAGGTACTGCCCACCCAGATTGGGTCTGCCTCTCAAAGTCCACTGACTCAAATGTTAATCTCCTTTGGCAACACCCTCACAGAGAAATCCAGGAACAATACCTTGTAGCCTTCAATCCAATCAACTTGACACTCAATATTAACCATCACACCTACTGTGTGCAAAGAAATAGGCAATCATTTACTTTTATCTAAAACAGTGACCTTGCTTGAAGAAGCAATGAAATAATAAAAGCCAGACAATTGCATTACTTTTCTTTATCCTTCTGTTTTCCTGCTTTGTTCTGCATTGCCTGTCTTGTACAATTTTCTTCCTAATGTTAAGAGGATTTTTAAAATCCTGTTGATTTAAGTTACTTTACAACAATCACAAATTGAGTGAAGAGTCCATTTTATATAATTTTGGTTAGGTCCTATTTATAAATAATAATTACAGGAATAATAGCACTATTGAACAAGTCACCAACTGTGGCAACTGATTATGACATTAAGAAGATAAATATGGGGCCGGGCACGGTGGCTCAAGCCTGTAATCCCAGCACTTTGGGAGGCCGGGAGGCGGATCACGAGGTCAGGAGATCGAGACCATCCTGGCTAACACGGTGAAACCCCGTCTCTACTAAAAAATACAAAAAACTAGCCGGTCGAGGTGGTGGGCACCTGTAGTCCCAGCTACTTGGGAGGCTGAGCCAGGAGAATGGCGTGAACCCCGGAGGCAGAGCTTGTAGTGAGCTGAGATCCGGCCACTGCACTCCAGCCTGGGCCACAGAGCAAGACTCCATCTCAAAAAAAAAAAAAAAAAAAGATAAATATGGAACTTTTTTCAGAATCATTTAAGAAATCACTAAGAAAGGCACAGCTGTCTTTAGAAGTACATTAAGTGTGAAGATTTGTTTGCACTAAGTATTTATCTTTTAGCCATCATCTTCAGTGAGTAAAACTCCCACCAATGGCTGTTGCTCAATTAGGCAACATAAGAACGTCTCAGTTAAAGGCCTGCTGCACTTTGTTAACTTTTTGCCACAATGATGTGTCTAATACTACAAATGGGGTGTTGAAGACTTCCACAATTATTATGTGGAAGTCTAAGTTTCTGAGGATGCCTTAATGATCTTGTCATATATTTTTAAATCAGATTAGGACTTCTCCCAAGATGATCAACTAGATGCAGCTGGGAAGTGCCATTTCCAAAGAAAGGGACCACAGTTTTGACTATACCAACATAATCTAAATAGATCATCAGAGAGAAAAATGCCAAATGCAGATGGAGAAAAGAATTAAATGCTGAGGCTGAAGGTAAAGAAAGCTGAGGCCCAATATAGAGTGCCTGAACATTATGGCTGGTTCCTAGCCATGAATACACCTGGAGAAGGGGTGAATGAAGGGACTGGGAGACTGCTCACTCCCACTACAGACCTGTGGAATCCTAGTGTTGCAGGACTTTTCCTTAGTTCAGCTAAAGACGGGGTTCTTGTCTGTCCCATGGCCACAAAACTTTAGGCTCCCAGATGGTTTAAAGGGTGAGTAAAGCAGGGTTTTATTGGGTGAAAAGGGAACAAAGGGCAAAACAGAAAAGCACTCCCTTAGAGTGCTTCCTGCCCAGCAGCTTGGATTCCAGGTTCCACACAGGAAGAGGAGGAGCCAGGTTCCTCCCTGCTGCAAAGAGGTGAACTTCCCAAGGCTCCACCCCAGTGGGCAGGCTGGTTAGAGTTTCTCCAGGGACACCTTCCAGCTGGCTGTCTCATTAGCTGCTGCAGGGAAACCCAGAATCTCAAGGATGTGTGAGCTCTCAGGGGTAATCTGCATAGAGATTAAATAGAGAGCTGCAGCAGGCACAGAGCTGGGGACCTTTCAGCACAAGTCAGCTCCAATGCATCTTGGTCATCAGTGCCTATGCTCCAGGGCTGCCCATCTCCCTCTGAAAGGCTCTGCACCCAGCTACCTGCTGAGGAGAAAGCAAGGCCTGCTTGCACCACAGGACTAGAGCACATATGTCCTGCAAGTCTGTCTGCCTTCCAGCCCTTCCCAAGACCCCTGCTTGGTCACCTCATATCACCTCATAGGATTATGTATAGTGAAGCCCTGGATGCCAGGCCTAGCTGCATTGTTCCACCTGAGTGAATTACAGAAGCCTGGGAGCCCTTTAGATACCCTGTCACACCAGAAACACCACCCCAAGAGTCCAGAATAGGGAGCCACAAGCAGGTTCTGGCACCTTAGGGCTGTGGCCTGGAGCTCAGGAGTGCCAACCTGGGTGCTGTGAGCTGTGATATTAATGGCCCACACTCTCAGAAAATTGAGAGGAGTAAATCACAAAGGTTCACAGGCTGGTGTGGAACCTAGACATGCCTCCCTCCACAGTACTGGTCTGGTAAGAGTGTGCCCTATTTCCCTACCAGACCTCTCCCCAAAGGACTCCTGCAGCCTGAAATACCTAGTGACAACAACAAAAATCGTGTGCATAGTGCCATTAATTGAAAATGGTTCCCTAAGGCCCATGAGCAGATCTTTTGTGGGGGTCATCTCTCTCCTCCTTGTACCACAAAACACAGTTGCAAACACAAGTACACAAAAAGAAACTGAATGGCTAAGGTCCCATTCACTGCCCATTGCTCTCAAATACCATCTACTGAATTGAAGTCCAAACTACAATACCAAAAATCACTTTACTAAATCTTCCCTCCATCCTCATTCTGCAAAACCAAGAGCAAGAATTCAACAACAAAGACCCTGTACAGAGACTCAGCTCTCTGATAACATCCTGAAATTAAGACAATGGACTTAATTTACATCACAATTAAAGGAATACCAGCCCTCCTAAATGAGAAAGAATCAGCACAAGAATTCTAGCAATTCAAAAAGCCAGAGAGTGTCCTCTTACCTGCAAATGAGCCAATAACACTCCAGCAATAATTCTTAACCAGTCTAAATTTTCTAAAATGTCAGACATGGAATTTAAGAACTGAGATATCAATGAAGTTCATTGAGATCAAGGAGAATGTTGAAACTCAATTCAAAAAGGCCAAGCAATCCAGTAAAACAATTCAAGACGTGAAAGACAAAATAGTCATGTTAAGAAAGACTGAAACTGAACTTCTTGAGCTGAAAAATTCACTACAAGAATTTTATAATACGATCAAAAGTGGTAACAGCAAAATAGACCAAGCTCAGGAAAGAATATCAGAGTTCAAAACTGGTTCTTCCAATCAACTCAGTTAGACAAAAATAACAACAAACAAAAAATAATTAAGAAAAATAAACAAAACCTTTGAGAAATATGGGATTATGTAAAGAGACCAAATTTATAACTCACTGACAATCCTAAGAGATAATTAGAGATAATAGCAACTTGGAAAATAAATTTGATGATACAGTCCCCCCAAATTTTCCCAGTCTCTCTAGAGGCTGACATGCAAATTGGAGAATTACAGAGAACCCCAGACAGATACTATACAAGATGATCATCTGCAAGGAACATAGTCATCAATTCACCAAAGACAATGCAAAATAAAAAATCTTAAAGGCAGCTAGAGGGAAGGGGCAGGTAACCTACAGACAGAACCTCATCAGGCTAGCAGCAGACCTCTCAGCAGAAGCCTTACAAACCCAAAGAGAGTAGAGGACTATTGTCCGTGTTTTTAAAGAAAATAAATTTCAACCAATAATTTTATATTCTGCCAAACTAAGCTTCATTAGTGAAGGAGAAATAAAATACTTCTCTGACAAGCAAAATGCTGAGGGAATATGTTTTAACAAGACAAATCCTGCAAGAAGTCCTTAACAGAGTGCTAAATATGCACTAAAAAGAATGACACCTGGTACCAAAAAAGCACACTTAAGGACATAGCCCACAGGCACTATAAAGTAACTATGTAATCAACTCTGTATAACTACCAGCTAACAAAATGATAGTGATGACAGAATCAAAATCACACATATCAATATTAACATAAAATGTAAATAGACTAAATGCTCCCACTTAAAAGACACAGAGTGGTAGGCTAGATGAAAATACAAGACTCAACTTCTGTTGTCTTCAACAGATGCATCTCACATGTAATGACACCCACAGGCTCAAAGTAAAAGGCTGGAGTCAGATCTAACATACAAACAAATAACAAAAATGTCCAGAAGTCACTATTCTTATATCAGATAACACAGCCTTTAAACAAACAACAACAAAATTAAGAAGACAATGAAAGGCATTGCTTAATGAAAAACAATATAATCTACCCAGAAGTCTTAACTATTCTAAATATACATGCACCCAACATTGAAGTACTCAAATGCATAAAACAAGTTTTTCTTGGTCTATGAAAAGACACAGAGAACCACACAACAGTGGCAAACTTTAACACCCCACTGAGAGTGTTAGACAGGCAAAACTCTAACAAAACAACTCTGGACTTAAAGTAAACACTTGATCAATTGGACTTAATAGACATATACAGAACATTCCACTCAATAACCACAGAATCTCCATTCTTCTGTTCTGCACATGAAACATATTCTAAGATTAACTACATGCTAGGTCATAAAGCAAGCATCAGTAAATTCAAAAAATTGGAGTCAGATCAAGTACACTCTTGAAACACATTGCAATAAGAATAAAAACCAATACTAAGATCTCCCAAAACTACACAAATACATGAAAATTAAACAACTTACTCCTGAATAACTCCTGGGTGAACATCAGAATTAAGGCAGCAATCAAATAATTCTTGGAAATTTATGTAAATAGGGACATAACTTATTAACATCTCTGGGATGCAGCCAAAGCAGTATTAAGAGGAAAGTTCGTATCTTTACATGCTTTCATCAAGAAGTAAGAAAGACCTTAAATTAACAATCTAACTTTTCACCCTAAGAAACTAGAAAAAAGAACAAGCCCAAAGT
Organism: Colobus angolensis palliatus; assembly: GCF_000951035.1. Lineage (NCBI taxonomy): Eukaryota > Metazoa > Chordata > Mammalia > Primates > Cercopithecidae > Colobus > Colobus angolensis. The sequence goes on along the minus strand of NW_012114699.1, from coordinate 2,188,250 downwards.
TAGCAGAAGAAATGAAACACCTAAAATTAGAAAATGACTAAATGAAATTCAGACACAAAAATCCATGAAAAATATCAATGAAATAAAAACTGGTTCTTCAAAAACAAGAAATAAATAAGATTGATAGACCCCTTAGCTAGATTAACAAAGAAAGATAAGATCTAAATAATCACAATCAGAAACAACAAAGCCTCTATTACAACTGATACCAAGAATTACAAAAGATGTTCAGAGACAACATTGAACAACTTATGCACAAAAAATAGAAAACCTAGAGAAAAATGTATAAATTTCTCCAAGCAAACCATCTCACACGATTGAATCCAGAACAGATTGAAAACCTGAATAGAACAATATCAATTTCTGAAATTGAACTAGTAATAAAAAACCTGCCATCCACAAAATGCCTTGGACAAGGTGGATTCACAGCTAAATTCTACTAGACATTCAAAGAAGAACAGATACCAGTAGTACTGAAAATATTCCTAAAATTCAAGGTGGAAGAACTCTTCCGTAATTTATTCAATGAAGCTAACATCAGCCTGATACCCCAAACTGGTAGAGATACAATCAAGAAAAAAAAATTAGATCAATATCCACCATGAACATAAATGCAAAAATCTTCAACACAATACTAGCAAACTAAACATAGCAGCACATCAAAAGATAATGCAGCTTGATCAAGTAAACTTTATTCATGGAATGCAAGGATGGTTCAACATATGCAAATCAATAAATATGATTCACCACATAAACAGAATCAAAAGCAAAACCCATATGATCATCAAAAAAAACCAAAAAACAAAGATAAAGCTTTCTATAAAATCCAACATCCCTTTGTGACAAAAACACCTTCAACAGACTAGGCATCAAATGAACCAATATTGTTTGGTTGTGGCCCCACCTAAATCTCATCTTGATTGTAATTCCCACAATTGCCATGTGTGTCATGTGAGGAACCTGGTGGGAGGTAATTGAATCATGGGAGTGGGTCTTTCCCATGCTGTTCTCATGATAGTGAATAAGTCTCACAAGATATGATGGTTTTGAGAGTTTCTCTGCACAAGCTCTCTTTCTTTCTTTGCTTGCTGCCATCCATGTAAGATGTGCCTTTTGCTTTTCACCATGATTGTGAGGCTTCCCCAGCAACATGAAAATGTAAGTCCATTAAACACTTTTTCTTATAAATTACTCAGTCTCAGATATGTGTTTATCAGCCGTGTGAAAATGGAGTAATACAGTAAACTGGTACTAGTAGAGTGGGGCATTGCTGAAAAGATACTGGAAATGTGGAAGCAAGTTTGGAACTGGATAACAGGCAGAGATTGGAATAGTTTGGGGGGCTCAGAAGAAGACAGGAAAATATGAGAAAGTTTGTAACTCCTCAGAGATTTGTTGAATGGCTTTCCCCAAAATGCTGATAGTGATATGGACAATAAAGTCCAGGCTGAAGAGGTCTCAAATAGAAATGAGGAACTTGTTGGGAAATGAAGCAAAGGTGACTCTTTTTATATCTTAGCAAAGAGAGTGGTGGCATTTTGCCCCTTCCCTAGAGATTTGTGGAACTTTGAATTTGAGAGAGATGATTTAGGGTACCTAGCAGAAGAAATTTCTAAGAAGCAAAGCATTCAAGAGGTGACTTAGGTGCTGTTAAAGATATTCAGTTTTAAAAGGAAAAGAGAGGATAAAAATTTGGAAAATTTGCAGATTGACAATGCAATAGAAAAGGAAATCCAGGGCTGGGCACGGTGGCTTACACCTGTAATCCCAGCACTTTGGGAGACTGAGGTGGGTGGATCACAAGATCAGGAGATTGAGACGATCCTGGCTAATATGGTGAAACCCCGTCTCTACTAAAAAATACAAAAAATTAGCTGGGTGTGGGGGCACACACCTGCAGTCCCAGATACCCAGGAGATTGGGGCAGGAAAATCGCTTGAACCTGGGAGGTGGAGGTTACAGTGAGCTGAGATGGTGCCACTGTACTCCAGCCTAGGTGACAGAGCAAGACTACGTCTCAAGAAAAGAAAGAAAGAAAGAAAATCCCATTTTCTGAGAAAAAATTCAAGCTGGTTACAGAAATTTGCATAAGTAACAAGAAGCCAAATGTTAATCACCAAGACAATGGAGAAGATATCTTTAGAGAAGGTCAGAGACCTTTGTGGCAGCCCCTCCCATCACAGGTCAGGAAATTTAGTAGGAAATAATGGTTTCATGGGCTGCATTCAGGGTCCCTCTGTTATATGCAGTCTAAAGACTCAGTGCCCTGTGCTCCAGCTGCTCTAGCTGTGACTAAAAGCGGCCAAGGTACAGCTTGGGCTGTTGCTTCAGATGACAGAAGTCCTAAGCCTTGGAAGCTTCCACATGGTGTTGAGCCTGCAGGTGCATAGAAGTCAAGAATTGAGGTTTGGAAACCTCTGCCTAGATTTCAGAAGATGTATGGAAACACCTGGACATCCAGGGAGAAGTTGGCTATACAAGGAGGGCTCTAACAGAGAACCTCTGCTAGGGCAGTGTGGAAGGGAAATGTGGCGTCAGAGCTGCCACACAGAGTCCCTACTGGGGCACTGCCTTGTGGAGCTGTGAGAAGAGGGTCACCATCCTCTAGACCCCACAATAGTAGATCCACTGGCAGCTTGCGTCATGTACCTGGAAAAGCCTCAGACACCCAATGCCAGTCTATGAAAGCAGCCAGGAGGTGGGTTGTACCCTCAAAAGCCACATGGGCAGAGCTGTCCAATACCATGAGAACCCACCTCTTGCATCAGCATAACCTGGATGTGAGACATGGAGTGAAAGAAGATCATTTTGGAGCTTTCAGATTTGACTGCCCTGCTGGATTTCAGACTTGCATGGGGCCTGTAGCCCCTTTGTTTGGCCAATTTCTCCCATTTGAAATGGCTGTATTTACCCAATGCCTGTACCTCCATTGTATATAGGAAGTAACTAACTTGCTTTTGATTTTACAGGCTCACAGGCAGAAGGGACTTGCTTTGTCTCAGATGAGACATTAGACTGTGGACTTTTGAGTTAATGTTGAAATGAGTTGAGACTTTGGGGCACTGTTTGGAGGGCATGATTGGTTTTGAAATGTGAGGACTTGAAATTTTGGAGGGGCCAGGGGCAGAATGATATGGTTTGGCTGTGTCACTACACAAACCTCATCTTGAAGGGTAACTCCCACAATTCCTACATGTTGTGGGAGGAACCTGGTGAGAGGTAATTGACTCATGGGGGCAAGTATTTCCTATGCTATTATCATGATAGTGAGTAAGTCTCACAAGATCTGATGGTTTTATAAATGGGAGTTTCCCTGAACAAGCTCACTCTGCCTTTGCCTGCTGCCATCTATGTAAGATGTGCCTTTCACCTTCCACCATGACTGTGAGGCTTCCCCAGCCATGCGGAACTGTAAGTCCATTAAACCCCTTTTCCTATGTAAATTACCCAGTCTCAGATATGTCTTTATCATCAGTGTGTAAACAGACTAATGCAGGAACATACCTAAAAATAATAAGAGCCATCTATGACAAATCCACAGCCAACATCATACTGAATGAGCAAAATCTCAAAACATTCCCTTTGAGAAGTACAACAAGACAAGGATACCCACTCTCATCACCTCTACTCAACATAGTACTAGATGTCCTAGACAGAGAAATCACACAAGAGAAAGAAATAAAAGGCATCCAAATAGAAAAAAAAAAAAAATGAAGTCAAACTCCTTCTCTGTTTACTGACAATAGGATTCTAGAGTTAGAAAATCCTAAAGGTTCTGACTAAAGGCTCCTAGAATTGATAAATGTTCTCAGTAAAGTTTCAGGATACAAAATCTATGTACAAAAATCTGTAGCATTTCTATATACCAACAACTCTATGTGCAAATGAAATAAAGAACACAATCCCACTTCAATAGCCACAAAAAGAATAAAATACCTAGATATACAACTAATCACGGAAGTGAAAGATCTCTACAAGGAAAACTACAAATCCTTACTATATCAGAGACAACACAAATAAATGGAAAAACATTCCATTCTCATTGATTAGAAGAATTAATATCATGGAAATGACCATGCTGCCAAAGCAATTTACAACTGCAATGCTATTTCTATCAAATTATCAATATCATTCTTCACAGAATTAGAAAAAAGTATTCTAAAATTTATATGGAACCAAAAAGAGTCTAAATAGCCAAAGCAATCCTAGGCAAAAAAAAAAAACAGACACATAGACTAGTGGAACAGAATAGAACACTCAGAAATAAAGCTGCACACCTACAACCATTTGTTCTTAAAACAAGATTGACAAAAACAAGCAATGGGAAAAGGACTCTGTATTAAATAAATGGTCCTGGGATAACTGGCTAACCATATCTGGAAGGTTGACACCGGACAATGACCTTTCACCATATACAAAAATAAACTCAAAACAGATTGAAAATTTAAATGTAAGACCTTAAACTATAAAAAATCCTAGAAGGCAACCTAGGAAATAACCTGCTCAACATCAGCTTTTGCCAAGAATTTGTAGTTAATTTCCCCAAAGCATTTGCAACTGAAACAAAAATAGACAAATGGAACCTAATTAAACTAAGCAGCTTCTGCACAGCAAAAGAAACTATCAACAGAGGAAACAACCTATAGAATGGGAGAAGATATTTGCAAACTATGTATCTGACAAAGGCCTAATATTGAGAATGTATAGGGAACTTAAATACATCAACAAACTAAGAAACAACCCCATTAAAAATGGGCAAAGGGCATGAATCCTTCTGGAAGACATACAAGTGCCCAAAAACATATACAAAATACTCATCATCATTAATCATTGAAAAGTGCAAATTAAAACCACAATGAGACATCATCTCCCAGCAATCAGAAGAGCTATTAATAAAAAGTCAAAAAATAACAGATGCTGGTGAGGCTGCAGAGAAAAGGGATTGCTTATACACTGTTAGTCAGAAAGTAAGTCAGTCTAGCCATTGTGGAAAGCAGTCTAGAGATTTCTAAAAAAACTTGAAACAGAGTCACCATTCCATCAAGCAATCCCATTACTGGGTATATACCCAAAAGAACATAAGTCATTCTACCCAAAAGACACATGCACTCATATATTCATTACCATGCTATTCACAATAGTTAAGAAATAGAATCATCCTAGGTGCCCGTCAATGGTAAACTGGGTGAAGAAAATGTGGTACATATACACCACTGAATACTACCACGTAGCTATTAAGAAATAATGAAATAAGGACCTTTGCAGCAACATGGATGAAGGGGGATGCCGTATTCCTAAGCAAATTAATGCAGGAAAAGAGAACCAAATACCACGTATTCTCACGTATAAGTGGGAGCTACACATTGAGCACATGTGGATACATATGTGGGAACAATAGACACTGTGGATGACTAGAGAGTGGAAGGAGAGGTAGGCTAAAAAACTACCTATCAGGTACTATGCTCACTACTTGGGTGATGGGATCCATACTAGAAACCTCAGTGTCATGCAACATTCCCATGAACAACTCTGCACATGTACCCCCATATCTAAAATAAAAGTTGAAATCTTTAAAATAAACAAAGCAAAAAGAATGAGGTAGTTGATATCTAGAATGGATAATTATCATGATAAAAAGCAAAAACACAGCAAAAAAATAAAGAAAGAAAAGAAACTGTTTGTGTCACCTCTGATGCAGAATTTATGTTTCCTGAAAACCCTGCTTACCTGACTTAAACACTACTGTGAGCAAATAAGGTCCTTCAACAATCCAGGATGTTCATAAAGTGTCATCAAGACATTTTCCCAAATAAACGAACAGTTAACTCTGAAAATGCAATATGTCTTCCACCTAGAATGAAGAGGTAGTTGCAGTATTTCACTCATATCGAGGGACCTAATAGCACCTTAAAGAAATGTCAAGTGTTGGGTTGAGAAAAGTCTTTCTACATGGAGACCAACTACATCACGTTAGCAAAAGCCATTGTCACTACTTAGGAGGTGCACTTCTGTTACGCCATGCCATTTCTAGGGCAAACACCCATTATCAACAATGGCATTTATTTCCTCTGAGCAAAGATGAAGCTATAGAATCTTTTTTGCCCAACACTTCAACCAGCAACTACCAGTTGCTTAGAGGTGATCCTTAGGATCCTTAATAGGAATTTTATTTTATTTTATTTATTTATTTATTTATTTATTTATTTTACCACAGGGAAATTAGAACCTCAAGGAAAAAAATGTATTGCAATTTAAAAATTTATTCACAGTATTTTAAAGTGTGCAAATACAATGTAACTTCTTTATTTTCTCCAGAAATTAACAATCCAGTATTTCTGACAGACTCCCATCCATTGGACAACAGGATCAGACATAAATGAAGAGAAAACTAGTAAATCATTTTTCTGCCAAACTAAGTGTGAGAGCAATTGAATAAGTTAAGCATTTACTTGATATTACTGACTTTATAATAATAGACTGAGTTAAGTTCTTAGTCTTTAAGACTTCCTCCAATTATCTCTTACAAGATGGAATCCTGATAGTTCAAGGAAAAGTATGCTCATGCAATTTAATTAATTGTGGTGATTGGTCTCCGGATTTTTGCAGATCCCTGCTGAAGAGCGGCTAGACTTATTTGATCTCTGTACTGGTGAGTTCTAAAATAAGATAAATCACATTTGGTTTTTGGAGTGATGGGCTATGTCTTACTTAGACAGCTAATGGTTAAGTCACTTATTCAAAGACTCAATGTCATCAGCAAAAACAATCTCATTTTCCTGAATACATTCCTTGGGTTATCCACCTAAACTCTTAGCACTTCCAAGGCACCTTACTGAAGTACAGAACAACTTCTGACTCCTTTGTATTTGTGTACATTTGGGGAACCAAGAACACTGCTTCAGGCTCATCTATATATGTGGCACCCACCAATTTATCTCTTACCATGTTGAAAACAACAGTGGGTGGGGCTGTTAGAGACTTACCAGCCTACCCCACTGTCTCAGTTAGTGCAGGTTGCCACAACAAAATACCACAGACCAGGATGCATAAACAGCAGATATTTATTTTCTTACAGTTCTGCAGTCTTGGGTATCGAAGATCAAGTTCCATCCTATTTGGTACCTGGTGAGTGTTCTATTCCTGGCTTCCAGCTGCTTTCGGCCAGGTGTGGTGGCTCATGCCTGTAATCCCAGCACTTTGGGAGGCCGAGGGAGTTCAAGACCAGCCTGACCAACATGGTGAAACCCCGTCTCTACTAAAAATACAAAAATTACCTGGGCACGTACCTGTAATCTCAGCTACTCAGGAGGCTGAGGCAGGAGAATCACTCTAACCCAGGAGGCAGAGGTTGAAGTGGGCCGAGGTGGGTGGATCATGAGGTCAGGAGTTCAAGACCAGCCTGACCAACATGGTGAAACCCCGTCTCTACTAAAAATACAAAAATTACCTGGGCACGTACCTGTAATCTCAGCTACTCAGGAGGCTGAGGCAGGAGAATCACTCTAACCCAGGAGGCAGAGGTTGAAGTGAGCCGAGATCGTGCCATTGCACTCCAGCCTGGATGACAGAGCAAGACTCCATCTCAAAACAAACAAACAAACAAAAAACCAGCTTCTTTCTAGCTGTGCCTTCACATGGACTTTTTTTCTCTGTGTGCAGGGGTTGGGGGTGGAAATGAATTTCTTTCTCTTTCTCTTCCTCTTCTCATAAGGTCACCAGCTCTATGGGATAAGGATGTCACATTTATGACCTAATTCGATTTGAATAACCTTTTGAAAATCTTATCTCCACACACAATCATATTGGGGGTGAGGGCTTCAACAAATAAATCTGGGGAAGACACAATTCAGTCCATATTACCTACTATACTTGAGAAAATGAGACATTAAGCTTAATATCTTAAATCTCTTCTATACATACTTAGATATCCCTGGAGACACCGACCATAATACACACACACACACACATGCACACACACACACCATGGAGTTCAGAATCAATTTGGAGTTGGGGGTTGAGAATGTGGATAAGAATCCTGATATCTGACTTTATTCAAATGACTCTATCTTGTTTTCTCCAGAATCCTCCCAGATGTGAAAAGAGGAATTCTACTTTCTGTCTATCTAGTACTTTTTGCCAGTATTCCTGGACCAAATGGGACAAGTTTCACGTTTTGCACGTGCTCAATAGTATATATTGTTTTTTCCTAAACCAATATAATAGCTATGACTTATTGAAAAGGTTTGAAGGGAGATATTGGCCTACCAATAAATAAATTTAATTTAGGAGGTATTTCAAAAATATTTTACCTGTCAACAGAAGTATATCATTCTTTCTTACTTATACAGTTCTGGATGAAAAGCTGTGATGGCTAATATTGAGTGTCAACTTGATTATGTTGATCCTGGGTGTTATCTGTGAGGATGTTCCCTCAAATCTGCTAAGATTGCCCTGAGTGAGAGTCTTATCTCCTGTAGAGAAAGAGATGAAATTGTGGAAAATCAGACACAAGCTCTTATCATGCGAGTGGCTTATCTGCAATGAAAGGTGCATACCCAGCCTTGCCAGGTGTCTACTGTTAAAATGAGGGCATTAATTGAAAAAGAATGTAACCCTGGAACTTGGAATGGGAACATGTGGAAGGACCCTGATTAAGCTGGGGACACTGAGCTTGTACACTCTGATGAACCTTTCTTGCCAGAAAAAAACAAAAACAAAAACAAAAAACAGCTTCCTTATTCTAGTAGTGACAACATCTCCTTCCCGACCCATGCTGCCATCAGTCTTTCCACCTTTGTCTGAGGAGATAAACTCTACATTGCCTGAGGCAACAGTGATGGCCTCCCCTGAGGCAGTTGCCAGGCAAAATAAGGTCGATTCTCCTCAGGAGCTACCCCCAACACGTCTGTTTGCTTCCAGACCTATAATTAGACTAAAGTCTCGGTGGGCTCCTAGAGGTGAAGTTCTGAGTGTCACCCATGAGGAGGTGCACCACACTTGAAAAGAACTGCTTGGGAATGGATATTAAGGGTATGGGATAATGGTGGAAAGAACATTGAGTTGGATCAGGCTGAATTTATTGATTCAGGTCCACTTAGTATGAATTCCGAATTTAATGTTGCAGCTCAGGGATTTTTAAAAGTTCTAATAATTTGTTTGGCTAGCTGAAATATGGATTAAAAGACGGCCCACTGTGAGTGAGCTGGAAATGCCTGATTTCCCATGGGTTAATGTAGAGGAAGGGATCCAAAAGCTGAGGAAGATTGGGATGGTGGTGTGGATTAGTCACTTTACACCTGTTCATCCCAGGTGGGAGGGTTCAGAAGATATACCCTTGAACGACGCTTGTGAAACAGATTTGTGAAGGCAACACTTGTGTATTTGAAGAGCCCTCTAATTGCTCTTCTCTGTATGTCAGATCTAACAGTGGACACTGCAGTGGCTCAACTACAAGATTTAAATACAATGGGAATCACTGGATCCCAGAGTGGCAGGGCCCAAGCGGCAGCACTTGATAGTCAAAGGCAAAGTGGGCATGGCTACGGTAATGGACATCAGAGGCAAAGTGGCAATCAGTATAGTCTGGTTTGTGTAGAGTTCTGGCATTGGCTAATTAATCACGGTGTTTCTAGAAGTGAAATTAATAGAAAGCCTACTGCATTTCTACTTAATTTACATAAGCAGAACATTTCCAGGTTGAATGGACAAAAGACTAATTTAAATTATAAAAACAGAGAATCATGGCCCCTCAATCAATTTCCAGACTTGAGCCAGTTTATAAACCCAGAACCTCTTGAATGAAGGGGAGTCTGGGTCCCCTTAAGAAAGGACCACAATGCATAACCGACAATTTATGCAGTGAATCTTTCTCCCATGCTTCCCCAAAGAAACCTCTGACCTTTCACCAGGGTAACTGTGCATTGGGGAAGGGGAAATGATCAGACATTTCTGGGACTACTGGACACTGGCTCTGAACTAATGTTGATTCCTTGGGATGCAGAATGTCATTGTGGTCTTCCAGTTAAAGTAGGGGCTACAGAGGTCAGGCAATTAATGGAGTTTTAATTAATTACATGAAAAGGCTAAACTGGCTTAGCCATCGCCCAGCCTACATCTTTATCCTGTGCTGGTTTGATACTAGTTTGATGCTTTGATGCTTCCTGCCCTCAAACATTGGACTCCAACTCCGGACTGGCTTCCTTGCTCCTCAGCTTGCAGATGGAGTACTGTGGGACCTTGTGATCATGTGAGTTAATACTACTTAATAAACTCCCCTTTATATATATATATATTTGGAGATATAGATATATGTGTGTGTTATATATATTTGGATATATATGTATATTTTATATATATATGTTATTCTATTAGTTCTGTCCCTCTAGAGAACCTTAACTAATGCAAAAGCAAAATTAATTATTGTTGCTGTTGTTATTGTCATTCCTGTTTTTCTATACAAAAACTTCACACAGTTCAGAGGAATATGACTGCCCATTAAATAATCTAGTAGATTGCAACTAAATAAAATTTATGTATAGGCATGAACTACTATGATGAAAAATTTGATCCATAAACAGAACAAGATATTCCAGAAGAAAATGTTATTCCAATAAAGCAAACCAAATTTGAAATTTCATATTTCCAGATTCATAGTTTGATATTAAACTAAGCAGGGGTTTTCCTTTCAGTCAAAATATAAATAACTCTGAAAACATAATAATTTAAAACTTAATATATTTATACATTAGTGTAATTTAATTAATTAGTTCGTTTTTGGAGAACAGTTTTCCTGAGTTAAGTACTGAATGAAGAGAACATGAGGTCATTGAATTATAGAAAGAATTTAGTCATTAACTGGCATTATTAAATGATGAGGGGTCAACAGATAATTTTTTAAAATGTGGATTGGGCTTTGAAGACAAGGACCAGTGCTAACCTCAATAAATTAAAACCTAGGAGATTCACTAGATGTTTAATTGTTCTTCCAGTTTCTTCATACTGTAAAATAAAGCTTTTGTTTCCATTTTGTTTCGGGGAAAACATGTAGTGGCACTATGAGATTATATAACTTTATTCTTTGTCCCAATATTATATATTATTTCCTAATCTTCCTACCTCCCTGCTTGTCTTCCATCATATTAGCAGGTCTAGTAGGTGTAATAAATTATATTCTAGTGAATCATCAAGTCCAGTGCGTAGGTCCTGATCCCTGTCATGCTTCCACTGATAGTGGCATTGCCTCCTGTGTCTCAGGCAAGCCTGTAAAGGTGGTCTGACAAGAGTCTTAGCAAAGGCTGTTTTAATTTAGAGCAAGTTTAATTAAGACTCTCAGTAGAAGAGCCCCCACAGACCTGCCTAGAATCTTACTAATGTGCAATGCAATTATTGGAATATCATGGGAATCAGAATCAAGTAAATGGACAAATTTCTCTGTCAGGAACTATAGCCTTCTATATAATTAATGACTACCTGATAAGATTGAGGGAGAATATTAGTAAGGAGGAGTTACTAGATCACCTAAAGACTTTTGAAAACTAAAGAGAGAAAGTGAGGAATTATTTACAAAAAGGATATGCTTAGGGGAATGAATTCCAACTTTTGTTTTGAAAAGTAGTAAACTCACATGAAATATAAAATCATTGTGCTACATGTTAGTATTGAGCTTTGATACTGTAGAATATATATTTGTGTTGGAAGAAAGAAGCCTATAGCAGGGTTCAGCTCTTTCATCCTCACAGGGGAAAATAATGCATTCTACCAAAGTTATGCATGGGAGAAAACTACTTTAATAATTTACATATGGTAGTAGGAGGAGGAAAAAACTACTCTCCAGTCCTCACATGAAGTACTTCCTTATGCAAATTTGACAACTTAGTGTCCATTTTATAGAATGAAGGAACAGACTGAATAGATTCAAAGAGTGTTATTTTTTCCTCCTTTGACTGTTGCTGGCTGTGTGATTTCTTCCTTAGGTATGGTAGTGTATATTTGCACCTTCCAAAAAGGAACATATAAAGCAATAAATTCATCCCCCAAATAAAATATTATAAGACATTAACTAGATTATCTGAACCAATTTTCATCTATTTACTTTTCAAACCAGTGCCCCATGAATCTGTTTTGTCTTATCTTCTTCTCTTTCTGTCAGCATTTTCCTTCCCACACATTCACTTCCTTAAAGCAAAGCATTTGTGTAATCTACTTTCAGTATTTTTATAAAATCAAAAGTAGCATTTCCCGTCTACCTTTTGTACTTGTTTGACCTTGCTGCTTTTCTGAACATAAAAGTCTTATTCTCTGTAGAAGTTCTGGCGGTATAAGAAACTATCAGTCAATTTTACTGATGCTACAAACACTTCAATTCACTACAAAGTTAAGAGTATCACAGTAAATCTCACATTATGGGTTCTATTTTCAAATAATTGACTTAGGAGCAAGCATTATTTAGGCTCATCACTTGCAAGCATTTGGAATCATGGTTGAAAAGAACCCAAGATATCAATCTGTGGCATTAGTGACATCATAACAAATGTCATAGCCTGAATTTTCAGGATATAGCTTATGAAGTATAAAATATTGTCATTCAGCAGTACAAAGGCCAAAGTGCATTTTATGGGAGACATGGAAACAATAGGGGGAGAGTCATTCTTCACATCAATGGTATTCACCCTCATAGTCCACAACAGAAAATATATTTAAATTTCTAAATGTCTAACCAAAATACAAGAGTCTCCCAATAATATGAGTTCATATTGACTTTTTCAAAACACCTTAGAATATATTGCTCTTTATTTCAAAACACTTTAGAATATATTGGTAGCATTAGCAAATAGTTTATTTTTAAAACTGAAACATACCTAGCGTGGATGGTTCCACTAGTGGAAAAGTGCACACATGAAATTAAGTCCATCCATGAAATAATTCTCATCCTTCTATTTCTAGAATATCCAATTTAAATACTTCTCTTCATTTAAAAAGCAAATTACATGCAATAGTATTTTTAATATCTGAGTATAAATTCAGTATAAAAGAGAAAACATGGACACATCTATAACACAGAACATAGGAAATAGGGTTAAGTTACGTATGTATCACCCGCTACTTATTCACGAATTCTCACAAACGCAGCATGCATGTAGGTGCGCACACACACACACACACACACACACATCAGGATTCAAATATCTTCCTGTGCAGAAACTGCATCAACTAACGAGCAAAATAACCAGTTAATATCATAATGGCAGGATCAAGTTCACACATAACAATATTAACCTTAAATGTTA